>NW_024731675.1:3535381-3592881 GCF_018991925.1 Homarus americanus | reverse complement strand
ACAAGGAGGTTTAGTTGCTTGCGCGAAGGGCAGTTGACTGGGTACAGTCTAACGACCTTCGCCTGGTTACAGGTGAACATTGTCAGGTTCACGTAGTACCTCGGGAGCAGAAAGATCTTTCCTCGCCGAGGTGCAGTTCTCGAGTGTTATGGTGTGGCTTGGTTTTATAGTTTACGGGGGCACAAGAGGTGGACCCTTGAGGGCGGAGCACTGACTACCCCTGTCTAAGAGGGCAGAGCACTGTTACTTACAATGAGAGGACCCTGAGTCCCAGCTTATGGATAAATTACCTCTGTATTTAGTAGTTTTTTAAATATATACCTATATTATATAGCCATTTTTACATTCATACAATGCAAATGTAAGATGGTATGTGGTTATGGTATATTGATTGTTTTTTAAATATTTCTAGCTTACTGTTGCAGAAGCTACATTTCCAGCTTTTTGATGTAGAAGAAGATCTATTGTATACATAGCCCCATGTGTATATATCATTTTTGCCATTTTTATATATTTTTCTCCACTTTTAATACTGATTATAAAATCTAGCATGTACTCATCTTCCTCTTTGGATTTGGACATTATATCTGGGTTGTCATTGGACTTGGGCATCTTTGGTGGTCACTTGGAGTCGTAAATATTCTTCTCTTCTTTCTCTTTTGACTCGAGCAAATTTATAGCATCAGGTAGCTAATTAGTAAAGGTACATTTGTGGTTCTTTAAACAGTGCGACCAGCTATATTCCTTGTTACATTTCTTACGCTTATAGGGCGTTTCTGTTTAATGAGTATTTTAATGGTATTTGTAGTTTTCTTTTCTTCTCATGACATAGTTACATATGTGACAGCCAACGCGTTTTTTTTTTGTTGGCAGTCAAGGATTTGTGTTTGTTGCTGTTTTTTGCCATGTTACCGGAGTAGTACAGATAACTGGTTGCCAAGACGACAGCACAGCACAGAATAACAATCTAAGAACGGAGTACCGACTATTTGTACTGTCTAAGTGCTTTAAAACGTTATTTTTTTACTTTTGTTATAAACTCTCAGGGATTGACAACAAATTTAAGAAACAAACTCAAGGAACCATTGTTAATGTATATTACAACTCTAGGGTATTATAAAAAACTCACCTTTCAGACTAACATTTATTGTTTAGACTTTACTATTAGTGTGTTAAAAACATTTTTACAAACATAAATAAAAAATACCCGAACACCCAAGAAAGTTAACATAATGTTTTATTTACTAGCTTGTTCCTGGGTATTATCAACAAACTTATGATTTGTCTGGCTGCATATTATTCCTAGAAAGTTTGTCATACATCCTATAAAGACAACAATGTAGATTACTATATTCTCTATTTCAAAAATAATACTGAACTATCTACTATTTCAAAACAATTAGTTATATATACATTAAAACTGCTGCTACCATTCCATTTATAAAACCCCTAAGAAAGTATATCCTAAAATAAGTACTTGTGAAAATTAAAACAATTTTTTTATTTAGATTTTGTCGTTTTTGCAGCTAAAAAGTATACGAATTTGTCTTAAAAATTAAAACTAATATCTAGTGTTATTAAATCTAGACACCAATCCTCTATTATATCCCTATCACATCTAACTACACAAACATTCTCTCTCCATATATATATTCTGTCAGTAATGTAAGATGAAAAACAAATTTGAACAAAGTATATGAAACTCTGATACACTGGGAATCTACCCCCACATCCGGCCAGGTGTCATTTGAACAAGTATCTAATTGTAAACAGAGTTTTTCCAGATAAGTAAAACTGGGTGGATATGATACACTGGGGACTTACTACCCACATCCGGCCAGGTGTCATTTGAACAAGTATCAAATTATAAACAGAGTTTTTCCAGAGAAGTAAAACTGGGCGGCTATGATACACAGTACATATGTTTCTTGCTGGTGAGGTCGTTGATTATATGTTTCTCTAAACAGTGCAGTCAGGGCTTTTCTGTTAAATGAATGTTTAAATGGAAGTTCTCTTTTCTTCTAGTTACATATGTGACACCGAACGCGTATGTTTTTTTGTTGGCAGTCAGGGATTTGTGTTTGTTCCAGTTGTTTGCCATATGAGTAGCACAGATAAACTAGTTGTCAACACCAGAACACAGCACAGACTAGTAATGAGTACTGTGTTTATACTGTCTAAGCGCTTTATTTTTTTACTTTTGTTCTATGTAGTCTCGGAGAATGGTAAATTTTTTCATTTTTGAGGCATATTTTATCTAAATCAAATGACAAATATAATGTATAACACAAAACACATAAACTAAATAAAAAAAAGGCAACACACACTATAACATCTAATAAGTTGTTCTTGTGGGACGAACATCCACCAGCTCCAATTTTTCTTGTTCTTGGTATTATCAGCAAACTTATCTTCATCCTATAAAGAAAAACAATAAAAAAATAATATTGCCCCCCTCATCCTCGTTGAAATAATCCTTTATATAACTTTACATCAAGAAAATGATGGAATAAGATAAGACAATCTATAATACATCTTTTTTCTAATTGTGTTTGAAAAAAATTTCGAGCAATTATATGTAAAAATACATTAGCATGATATGTTATAAAACACCTCCGATAATATATTGTTTTCTAGAATATTTTCTGCTTTGAAATAAAATTAATTCACCATAAAGCGGTGCAAAGATCTCATTTCCTTGCGCTAAAATTTTAACATGTATGTTCACATGTTCATAATTAAAAATTAGTGTATAGAAAAGAAATTCTAAATGAATAAATTTATCAGAAATAATATTCATTAGACATTCTGTTAATGTATCATTTCTTTCCATCCAAGTTGTGTGAAATTTAAAATAACGTTTTTTTATTTAGATTTTATCGTTTTGCAAAACCTCTCTAAAAAGTATAAAAATTGGTGTTTTTTAAAACTAATCTCTAGTGTTATTAAATCTAGACACCAATTATTTTGTAAAATATATGTAAGTAAAAAAAATATAAAATCCTTTATAAACATTTTTCTTACAATTTTTTTAATATAAAGTTCTGTATAAAGGGAACTTTCCAATTTTCAAATTACCTTTTTTATCCTTATCCCTATCCTATCATACTAACAACACAACAATTCTCCCTCCATATATATTCTGTGTTCAAGTAAAAAATATTTTTTATTTATTAATGTGAAAAACAAATTTCGAACAATGCTTATTTTTATTATAAAAGTGAAATATTCTATGAAAATTGTATTTTTTATAATAAATAAGGTAAAATATCTGTAAATTAATGAAATGTGGAAATGTGTAAACTTTCTAAATTGGGTAAATTTTAAACTGGGTGGGAGTCAATTTAAATCTTAAGAGTATTTCTTATAACAAAGGGTGGTGGAACATTTAAAAAAGTTAAACAAGGAAAATTTTTCTAAGGAGGAAGGCAATTTAAATAGTTTTTAATTTTGTTAGTAAATATTTGTGTCGTTGTTGAAAACCAGAACAAAAGATATATTATGTGTAGATATGTCTGAATATTAAGTGACTTAATAATTTATATTCCTGGATAGTAAATGATACTGTAAATAAAGCAAGTATAAGGTTTATAAACTGGATGGGAGGCAATTTTGAAAGAAAACTTTGATAGTGGGATAAGGAATACTGTGTTCGTTCAGTAATTAAATATTTTTAACTTTCAAAAATATCAATGTGAAATGATAAACTATTTGTGAATTATTATAATAAAAACAACAAAAAAGTGAAAAATAAGACAAAGGCAAACATTTTTATCTTTTCAGCTTTTCAAAAGTAAACTAATATTATTTGGGTTTGGGTGGGTGAGGGTGATATCTTTTTTCGTGTCGTGATCTATTAATTCCTATTTAGTAAAACTGAGTGGGAAAAACTACTATTTCGTTATGTTTTCAGATGGATGAGAAATTATAAAGGTGGATGAGGATAAAGGTTGTGGATTAATTTTATTATCTATATTTATACACTCACTCAAACTTTTAAAAGTTAGAAAGAGATTTAAACTTGGAGACCACAGGATGACAAATCTCGAGTAGTATAATATTTTCTATTGTAAACTATTAAGTTAGGGTCCGGAAAAAGAGGGTGGATTCAGGGATATAAATTTACAGGTCCAGGGTAAGGGGATTATTTGTTTATTTTTTATCCAAAGTCTAACACAATTCCTTTTGTTTTTTGTTTTTTATTTAATATGGAATTGTGTTTGCAAGAGAAGGGATTCTCACATACAAAACACTTAAAGTGCTTATCCGTATGGAGAGATAGGTGCACACACCCACTCCTAAGTCAATATCAACCTTACTGGTGAACTATTGTGTAACACCCACCCAACATTTATAAACTATACATTTTATACGTATCCAGAGTCATGCCTCTTTTATTATCTTCAACAATATAAAAGGAGACAGTGAGGAGCGAAACAATTCATTAAGTTACAATTATTACATACATACAACACATTCTTGTTTATTACTTTTCCTCGTTGATATCGATGTCGAATTTCTTTTTGAAATTCAATGGGACTCTATCAAAGACGAGACTCTTAGGTATACAATAAAACAAACATTCATTACACTTAATCCTACGGGTTGATTTGTAGTGTCGACAAATGTAGTGCACCGGGACTGGTTTATAGTGGATTCATTCACAGTCCTACCTTTTCTTAGGTTTTCGCTGGAGTCTGCTTAAAAGGATTGGGTAAATATCCTGTGCCATACGGGACAACTTTTTATAACAATTACATTTAAAGGATTGTTATAGAAGGGTTCTCCCCAGAAAACCAAAATTGCATGCAACTCTCTTATCTTCCTCTGGAGAAGATTGGTATTGATTTGTCTTGTCAATTAGATAATATCCCCCAAAATTACCCATAAAAAACAATTTGTATTGTTTATTTAGGAATTATTGGGTAGGGTTTATATTTTTTGTAAATATAATATTCGGACCCTTACTTAGTAGGGAAAACAAACCCAATTAAAATTTAGAAGAGAGTACTAGGTAGATTTTCAGTATTGTTATCGATTATTATACACAAAGTAAGGAAATTTTACACAATTATAGGTAAAATAGATAGTTTCCTTATTGATTTTTTAGTTAGGGGATATTATCTTATCTAGGGGCAGAGTTATTATTCTCGATGGATTGGGGAGATCCCTCACCCATGATTCAGTAACTCCCTCTAGAAACAAAAGACTGATCCTTTAAGATTATAGAAGAAAAAATTTCCTTTACAGTGTCGTATATCACGCCGTTAAAGAATTATTGCATTTAGTGCTACCTAGGATAAAGGTGTGACACTATAGTCCTTTAACTGATTCTAGTGATAGTCGAGACTGTTGTGTAATCTTTTTAATCCCAAATTTAATAAAACATTATTATCGGTATCGGTGACAATATTTTATACTCCCTACTCTGTTGTTAATAGAGAATAGTATATAGCTGAGGGAAGGGTCTCGCGGCTGGGTTACCAAATAAAACCCTCAATGTACAGTTGTATTCTATATTAATTCTCTCTCAGCCATGATCGCTATATAGTTAAAAGACCGTGTTATATAATTGTAAACTAATAATAATTATAAAACATACAATATAAATGAGACAACATAATAATATTTGTGTATAATCTATATATTTTAAACTTTCCGGTGTAGTAAACCATTCTCCCATATATTTACGATAACCATTAACTGTAATTTCGCCAATAAATCTAGAAAAATCAATATATTTCAAATCCTCAGCTTATTTTTTTAATCCTTTTTTTTACCTAAAATATCTCTTATTTCTCTAACATTATCATGTATATGTTCGTATATAAGCGATTCTAATACTGGAATTATATAGTTAGAATATACAAGTTGAATTATATATAATATATCACACCTATTAATATCAACTATTGACACTAAAGACATAGTTATTACACTTAATATTTAACTGTAATTTTGATCTGGAAATATTATAGAACATAATACGGATGCAGCATTAAAAATAATAATAGCTTTTGATGTTAAAGAATAAAATCTAAAAATTTTTAAAACATTATCTGATGTGTCATAAATTCTTCGTATTTCTTCAATGTAATTACTCCAAAAAAGGTTATCAATATCTCCTTCGAGGTTAATAACATCATCACCTTTATTAGATAACATTTTTATTAATGCTACATATACTTCATTTTACATTTTAATATACTACAAATATAATGTGATTCCTTTTCTCTACAACGACGCTCTGGGTTTACTTTTTACTTGAGCAGCAGTCGATTCCAACACTGTGGGTTTGTGTTATAGGATGGACAGCTATATTGACCTTGAGAAAAAATAAAAATATTATAGTATAGGTTTAAAGGTAGAATATCAAAGTATAAACAGGTTAAAAAGTTAAAAATCTTATTTATAACCCTGTTGTTGAAAAATAGCTGGTTTATATGTAAAAAATGTTCTTTAAGACAAGGAAAACCCATATTAATTCTTATTGATTTAATTACCAGTGACTATATTGACTGCCGAAACCCTTAAGGACGGAGCACTGACTACTCTTGTCTAAGGGAGGAGCAGTGAAGCCTTGAGCCCCCATTCCCTCAGTTGATAGACATAAAATTGGACCAATTAATTTAATAGGAATTGTATCTGAAATTGACAAACAAAAGGGTTTGTATAAAGTAATAACACCCCATGGTGAACTTAAACCAAGATTAATGAAAAATCAACTAGAACTGTATGGTAATAATGTTAGTATTAGTAATGGTAATGGTATTGGTGATAATGGTAATGGTATTGGTGATGGTAGTAATATTGGTGATAATAGCAGATATGCTGGTATTGGTATTAGTAATAATGATGAATTATCACCAATACCAATACTATCACTACTATCATCACCAATACCACCACCATTATCACAACCATCATCCTCACCACAACCAAAACATCCATCATCATCATCACTACAATTACCACCATCATCATCAGCAGCAGTACCAACACCACCACCACTACCATCATCATCATTATCCTCATTATTAAAACCAAAACTACCAAGACCACTATCACAATTACCGCATGTCAAATTATCTATACGTAAGGCTGCAAGATTACAAACTAAGAGTTTAGGGATTTGTATAGAAAGTACAAGTGGTAATTATGTAGCTTGTAAATGTAAATCTATTCCATGTAGAGACAAACGATGTACATGTTTTAAAAGAAATAAAAAATGTAACAATATGTGTTCATGGTAAAAATGGATGTAAAAATAATTATTGTTTTAATGTTGCTATTTTATATATATTTAATATTTAAACTATGAAGTTTTTCTTAAATTCAACTCTTTCAAGTTTTCCCATTTTCCCTTAGCTTACAAATATTCGAAACTGGACTACACAAAACTTTTGTGGATTAGTGAAGAAATGTGTCGAGATTTCTCTACAACTACTACATTGTTGGAAGTAAAATTAAGCTTGAATCTCTTAAATTTTAATTTAGTATCCAAAAACCTGGATAAGAAATTTATTCTCTGAAAAATCTAAAAGAGATTTTTCCATATATAAAATATATTTGATGCAGGATATGACTTATCACTGAGGGAGGCAACCTCTGAATCTTTTAAATACCAGAAAACCTGGATAAGAAATATTTTTCTCATATATAAAATATATTTTGATGTAGCTGTGTGAAGAAATGTGACATTTCTCTACTACATATAAAATATATTTGATACAGGATATGACTCATCACTGAGGGAGGCAGCTGTGTGTGAAGAAATTGTAGGTTATGTATCTAAGCTACTGTTTGTAAGAAACTCCTGGGGATGTCCTAATTTAAAAGTAACTCTGGAGATTTTTCTTACAAAATATATTTTACAGACATGACATCTTATAGAGAGAGCTGTATTTAAAATAATGATGTCAAGGGTTTTACTAAGTCTTTGTTTATAAGAAACTCCACCCATGGGGATGTCCTGACTAAAAGCAAGTCTCTGATTGGGTATGAAAATATGAAAACTATAACTCCTCCCTCTCTCAGTTCTACCACATTTACTAAAAATTTCTGATTGGGAATAGAAAATGATAGCTCCTCCCTCTATTTCTTTTACTTAAGGTTAGACAGACAAACATTTTCATATCTCCTCTCATTAAGGACTATGATTTTAAGGTGAGAGGAGTTGGACAGTAAGGACTCTGATCTTTCAGTGTGGAAAGGAGTTGGACAGTAAGGACTCTGATCTTTCTGTGTGGAAAGGAGTTGGACAGTAAGGACTCTGATCTTTAAGGTGAGTGGAGTTTTTCTTTAGAATAGAAACAATGGGGAATGATTATTTAGTGGTAGTTGCGATGGGTTAGGGTTATTTGTGTAAAAATTATCCTTTAAATTTGTGCTTTTAAGCCTTTTTACATTTATGGGTGTTAATGGTTAACTACGATATCGGAACATATGTCTTAACCTTATTACCAAGGCAATGAGTGAGTGATATTCAGATGTGTGTGTTTAAACAGTATTAAAAAAAATTGCAGTCCGAAAGTACTTTGGTAGTTTAACAAACATTAGAGAAAGGTGAAGTGAAGTGAGGGGTGTACTAGTTTCCCTCACAGGTGGTGGTGTTATGAGGGACTTGACATGGTGTAGTAATTCTCTCACAGATGGTGTTATGAAGGGTTTGATGTGATGTAATAATTCCCTCAGATGGTGTTGAGAAACCCTGTAAACGTCATTTTAAAGGAGTGTGGGGGAGGGTAAAGAGTGTGTGAGAGAATTTCATGGTGAGTCAATTGGGTAAAGGAAGAGAATATTATATGCACGTGTAGAGTTTACAGAGGTTAGGGGTAAACTGGCAAAGGTCAGTAGTGTTGGAGGATATAAAAGGTTGAAGGTGAGCACAGTCATGGCGTGACCACACAAGGGACAGACGTGCCCATATAGGTGCTCTTTACTTCCAGCTTCGCCACAAAGGTCTCCTCAAGCTGGCAAATTTTACCAGCATGGGGGTCGACCCCAGTTTGTGCCCTTTCGGGTGCCCAATAAACTAGCCCCCTCATGGGCAATTTGTAATCAATCTGTTGGTATAATATCTGAGGGGGAACCTTGGGAATTCCGTAATAAATGCTACTGAACATAGGGTTTTACTGTGTCTTGTCTGTCATCTGTCGTCTTGAGTCGCAAGATATCTCTGCTGCAGAATTCTGCCTGCAAAGAAATTGACAAAGCCTAGTCACTTTCGGTTCAATTGCTTATCACATTGGCAAGCAAAAGAAGCCACATACGATTGGAGACCTTCGTAAAGCTATGGTCGAGTTGGTTTGTTGCTTGGAGCAGAGGAAAAAAATTGCAGCAGTGCCTTCGTAATTAATTCAGCATGTAACTGGATGAAGCTACTGAACTACTTAGAAATTGGAGTCAAAGACTTTGCCAGCAATTCTGAAAGAAAGTCTGTGTACTGGTGTGAAAATAATCCGTCCGGAGCCAGGGCTGTGAACATCGCGTTTTCACAGAATATAAAGTTCTTCAGTAGTATGGCGTAAATTTATTTACTTTTCATTAAATTTAAAATAATAATGCCCCAAAAGAGTGAACATAAAAATTTTGAAGGGGGAAATGGATGTAATTTTGTATATAGGTTTTTTTCTAATATATATATAGATATAGAACTCACTTTTTCATTAATATGAGATTTCGTATAATACTTAATAACATATTTTTCCCCAGAGAGTATATCATTGAATTATCATCAACATTAATATTTTGTTTATTAACTATTTTTTGAACATTTTTCCAACCCAACCATTTTAGTGAAATATTCTTCCTGGTACAATAAGGTACAACATATATGGGTGTTATTAATAGATGAATTATTCCAGCTATAGCAATACAGTGTATCCAATAGCTAAATTTATCAAATTTAGTATTGTTATACCTTTTGTTTTTACAAGAAAAAGAATTAAAACATGGGCGAATTTTCGAATAACTTTTAATAAATCTTTGTAAAGATGAAAAAGGAATATCCCATAATTGATTAGATTTAACCTGTAAGAAATTAAATCCTTTCCTTTTTTTTATAAGGAATGACCCATTTATTGGGCGTATCAGTAAAAAAGGAAATCATTACCATCCTATATTTAGTATTAATTTTATTTACTAATACTAACCCAGGTACATTATTTATTTTACAAAATGACTTTTTAAATAAAATTGAGCCGGCATGAATTTTACAACAATAGAGTAAAAATTTATCAATGATAATTCCAGTATTATTGAAAAGATGTTTTTTTTACAGTATTATGATTATTAATTATTTTGAAATTATCTAATTCATTCCACCCTGTTAAGGGGAAAATTTCATTTATGTAATCCATCTTTTATTATATGATAAAAAAATAAAATAATGATTTGGACTTATCCTTCAGATTATAATCCAGATACAACAATTTCTACTACAACTACAACAATCTCTATCACCACTAGCCCTACTACTTCTATCACCACTACCCCTACTACTTCTATCACCACTACCCCTACTACTTCTATCACCACTACCCCTACTACTTCTATCACCACTACCCCTACTACTTCTATCACCACTACCCCTACTACTTCTATCACCACTACCCCTACCTCTATAATCACTACTATCACCAGTACATCATCTTCTTCCCCTACCTCTATCACCCCTATCTCTACTATGAATAGTCTACCATTAAGTATTTACAATAAACCGGAATAAAACAAAGCAATCAATTTGAAATTAGATGAATATGATTTTCAAAATATATTATTCCCAAATACCATAAAGTATTTAGAATTAGAAAAATATTCACCTATGTTAATTGTAATTGATTTACATTCATTATGTTTATGTGATGATAATTTTTTTTTACAAATAAATTCCACCGATAATGTAGGTAAAGTATATACTAGACCTTTTATGCAAGATCTTTTAATTTATTTAAAAAGGTGAATAAACACAATATTCTCATTTTAAGGACATCATTAAAAAAATGTCAAATTTATAAAATTTTAATATTGTTAAATATATCCCAATATTTTACATTTATCCTATCGATGTCAGATTGTGTTATATCTAATACATTATATAATGTAAACAAATCCTATACTTATTTAATTAAAAAATTTCCCATCTATAAGGGAATGAGATCTATTGTACTGTCTAATCAAGCAGTAAGAGACACGCCTTCACCAGAAGAGATAAAACAAAATCAATTATTAAGTAATACCATTACCCTTTGTAATAGGAATCATTTTGATTTTATAGTATCTATTAAACCATACCGTATTCGAGATGATATTATTCATAAGAATAAAATGATTCATTTTGTTCCATTATCAAATATAATAAAAAAATAAATAAAAATTTGAAATTACGATCTTTAACATGGTTGTATATAACAGATTGAATTTCTTTATATCATATACTATAATTATTATATTCTTCATACTTCAATCATTAGCAAATATATATCATAAATGAATTCATCTTCAATTCATGAAGAAACAATCCATCCACATATACACCATTTTTATCAAAAAGTACCTATTGATGGTGAAATACTTATATATAAAAAAAATAACTGATAACAATTTAACTGTAGACCTCAAATTTAATAAAAAAAATATGCTATTTTTCGATAGAAATGGCGTAATTTATCATTTTTTTGGAAATGAAAATCCTTCTTTAAACATATTAATAAAAACACTATACCCCTATCATTAACACCTCACAAATTTAAAACACTTTTTAACACCTCAAAAATTTAAAGCACATATAAAATGTATCATTTTTACACAAATAGCCCTAACCCACCACAACTAGTGAGGATTTCAATCATGGCTTGGGTTACTTGGCAGATATTTTTGGCAATATGAATGAGGTGATTCTTGCGATTCAAGACGACAGATGACAGACAGAAAGACAGACAGGCGCAGACAGTAAAACCCTATTTTCAATAGCATTTATTACGGAATTCTCAAGGTTCCCCCTCAGATATTATACCAAGAGATTGATTACAGATTGCCCATGAGGGGGCTAGTTTATTGGGCACCCGAAAGGGCGTAAAGGTCTACTGGGGTCTGACTCTTAAAGGTGTTGGATTCAGTATGACCAGGCGAGTTGGTAATGGCATCATCAGTATAAGAGATGTCTGCGTCTGCGTCTATGAGAGAGCCTCTTATGTAACGTTTTTATGTCGTCAACCCCCCCATGCTGGTAAAACTTGCCCGCCGAGGAGACCTTTGGGACGGAGCTGGAAGTAAAGAGCACCTATATGGGCACGTCTGTCCCTTGTGTGGTCACGCCATGACTGTGCTCACCTTCAACCTTTTATATCCTCCAACACTACTGACCTTTGCCAGTTTACCCCTAACCTCTGTAGACTCTACACGTGCATGTAACATTCTATCAAAGTCGAAATCGATTGGATGACAAAGATGAGATGCGTATTATCTTATTCAAGCCAACAACAACAACCTTTAAAATGAACTTATATTTTCTTCCTTCAGTTACTCTTTCATCCAGCTGATAAATACGAGAGACACCGTACTTTTTTTAATCCAAGTACGAAGCAAAGAAGAAGGAAAACTTGGATGAAATGGATAGAGAAGTGGAGAAAAGTGAAGAAAAAATACAAACTTAAATGATATCACAAAATAAGGTTGGTAATTGGTTATTCATTGTGTGCGTTGACAAGCCTACCCTTGTCTGGTAACGTGACAAAGATGAGATGCGGTGTTACCTTTGTATAATTTTTTATCAAACATTATTTTCTTCCTTCAGTTACTCTTTCATTCAGCTGATAAATACAAGACAGAGACGGTACTTTTAGGAATCAAAGTAAGAAGCGAAGAAAGATACAAAAATATCACAAAATAAGGTTGGTAATTAGTTATATATTACCACCAATACTAATAGCACTATCAATTACATCTGAATTCATTGTTTCATTTAATATATTAGTTTCTAAAAAATTATCAAGTTGTACAATTGTTTTATTTAAAACATTTGTCTGATCTTGTAGCCATTTTTCATATTCGGAAATATTTTTAAGCCTCTCTCTTTGTTGCGAAGCTAACAGTTCTTCATTAACATTATGATGTTGTTGAAGATAGCTTAATTCATTAATATATAAATTAATGTTATTTTTATAATAGTCATGTAATGATGTTAAAACATTTTCAGTGTCTTTTCTGTTTGAAATAATTAAATTTTCATATTCATATTTTAAATTATTTATTTCTAATTCAAATTGTTCAGAGAAATTTCTAGATTTGTGTTTGTAGTTGTTTATAGATGTGCATAATTTATGAATAACTTGTAACATACGATATAAATCATTCATATCATATAGATTAGAATTTCTTATATATAATATTATTTTTTCAATCATTCCACTGCTAATTCATAATTATTAGTCTCTTCATTAATTTCTTTAATAAAATTTAACAATTCATACAATAGAGGATATAAATGTTCATGATAGTTAAAATTTGTTAAAGACGTTTTTATGAATTCAGTAAATGCATTAAAATCTTTAAGATTATTAATAAATTCAGTATTAATATTTTTTTTATTATTATCATCTACACACACTAATAATGAATATAGATTCGTTTGTAGCAATGTATTTATTTGTAAATTCTTATTTGATAAAACATTATTGGCTTTTAAAATATTAAATACCACTAATTCTAATTGAGCATAATTATTTAAAGCAGCTTCATAATTTTTATTTTTTAAGTTTCCATTGATATTAAATAAAAAGTTCGTCATTTTTATATATAAAATTTGACTAGTGTTATAAGTGAGTATATTTTTATTATCTTATATCATTTAAAGTTTTAATGGGTAAAAATGTACGACCAAACAGAGAAGGGGGAATATAATTTATTATTTGATTTATAAATTCTTTATTCGAATGCCTCATATGTTCTGTAGGTGATATTCCTTTTTGAATTAATAATTTTAAATGAATCATAGCATGAATTATTATAATACTAAGATTAAGTTGATAGATACCAACTTTATGATATAAATTAGTAAAATTAGTAGTTATTGTGGTGGTGGTATCTTCTTCAGTATTATATAGTATGCGATTCGATCCTAATATATTACACCTCTTATCTAATAAATTATTATTATCATCTAAAGTAATACTATAAGTGTCTAATCCACTAATAATAGATATTTGATTGTCTAATGATGAAAATGTATCAGATATAACAGTATTATTGGGTGTTAGTTCTGTTGAAAAGTATAATATGTATATATTATTATTATACAGGTATACATTGATAAATTCTAAATCATTTTCATGTAAACGTTTCCCATTACTTTTCCTATCACCCTCTAAGGCTAACTTTATTAATTTAGAATTTATTTGAGATTTGGATATAGGGTTATCTATGTCGATAAAAATAAACTGTTGTTTCTTATGAATTTCTTTAAAGAAATTATTAAAAATGAATTTATCGATATCCCAAAATAATTGTTCAACTAATATCTCATTGTGTGAAGCTAGATAATTCATATAACTAATAAAATTTTCATAAACTACATTCATTGTAAATTTTGAACTTTCCTCTGTATAGATCACAGCTGCAATAGGTGTTACAGTAAAAATATTATCCTTTCCCAAACATTGTTCAAGTCGTTTCACTCTAAATTCTAAAGACTGCAATATTGTTAATTGATTTTAATCGAAATCTTCGATATAATTTGTATTTAACTCTTTCATCAAATGGAGTATCACGATCTAAAGTGTATGTTCCCTCTCACGAAGGAGACCTCCAGCAGTTTGAATTACATCATTTATATTTGAAGTATTGAAAGACGACGACAACAACGTATTTCCTTCGCCTTCTACCTTAAATCTTTTAATTGTTGGTTTATTTGTTTTAAAATTATTAATAATTGAAGAACTTTCTTCTTTTTCTTCATCGTGAAATGAAACTATTTATTTTCATTTAGTGGTTTTGTCATTTTTATAGTAGAATTTTTTTAATATTAAACATTATTATAACAAAACCACTAAATAAAAAGTCGTTGCCGTCATTGATATACACATATATTCTATTGTATGATTCTCAATATACACATATAATCTACTGTATAATTCTCAATACATATCTATTCTACTGTATGATTATCAATACATCCATATATTCTACACATAGTAGACTATATTTATGTTGAGGAATCATACAGTAGATTGTATCTGTTTTATTGAGAATCATACAGCTATAAAATTCGTTTATGTATATAATATGTCTTGTCTTTTATTATTTTAAATCCTTTCTCTTCTATTTATAGATCAGTGGAGAAATCAACAAACATGGGATCTTCTTTGACTTTCATCAATTTAGCTTCATTTTTGACCTACGCTTCAATATATAATCGCAAACAGTCATTCACTTTGATTAATCGTATATCTAATTGTCCCCGTCAAGGCTATATAGACAGTTTGTCTGAACGGGGGTTCTACTTCGACTGGATGCGCAAAGGAACTAGACAGCATAGATTTAGTATTGTTTGTTATCACTGTCGTCAAAGATGGATATGTAACAATACAAATACAGAACTATGGGAAACGAATGAGTTTCAGGAAATTGACGAGCACCAATGTAACAAGAAATTATTAATAGATGATGAAACTACAAAACTAATTATTGCAATAATCATGTATTATTGCAAAATTAATACAAGATACTTGAAAAAATTTCATGGAGAACTAACAAAAATGAAAATAATGCAAAATCGCTTAGATTCCTTTATAAGTCACTCCTGTTTTATACGGAAAGAGAATTATACCAGATATAACCGCACCTTTTATTTGTATAATACTCTTGAGGATTACCCCCCTACATTTAGATGTACATGCTGCTACTTTAATTTACCATTACCATATTTAGAATCAGCCGGCGATGATATTATAGATATTCATAATGAATATTTAGAAGAACAAAAAAATGAAATGGAACTCCCGGCAGATTTTTCATTAGAAATTTATATTAATAAAATAATTCAAAATAATTTCATACAACATAACACAAACACTAATAATTGGAAATTTATGATGGACAAAATCTACCACACTGGTAATATATATTTAACTAAAGAGGAATTTTTAGATGATATTGTAATACACAATAAAATTGAAAATGAGAGAGAAAAGGATAAAGAAGAAGAAGAGGAGGAGGAGGAGGAGGAGGAGGAGGAATATGAATCTGAAACGGAAAGAGAAGTAAATTTCCTTGTTGAAAATTTGAACCCGTCACAAATTGTATTACCTACAATGGATATTCAGCGGAAAAATGTTAAAAAAATTCGGATGAACACAGAATCAGATGAGCCCAATTCCCCGGTAGAGAAAACTCCTCCTCATCCTCCTCCTCATCCCCCTCCTCCTTCTTCTTCCCCAAACCTTTTTCCACAAGTTCTTACTGATACTACTACTTTGGATATTGATACTGATAATCTTATTACTGGTATTGCTACTAATAATAATATTACTGATATTGCTACTGATAATATTATTAGTGGTACTGCTAATGTTATTACTGATACACCTGTATCTTCATATCCTGATTGTTTGTTTCTTCCTAATCTCTCTTCACCCTTTCCTTCTACCTCTACCACTATATCTCCTAAATCTCCTAAAAGAAAAATTATAATACAAGTAACACAAAATGATAAAAGAAAAAAAAATAATAATTATGACCAAGAAATGTTAGAGGAATTTCCTAAAAAATTAAAAGAAGAAATGAAAGAAGAAAGACTATCAATTCAACAACTTTCACCAACAATCCAAAAAGCTTCACCATTTACACCAATTGAACAACCTTCACCAATTACACAAATTCAACAACCATCATCATCAATGTCAATCCAACAACCTAAACCAATTACACAAATGTCAAGTCAATTACCTTTGCCACCAGCCTCAGTTCAACCACCATTGGCTTCGACAGTTGTTGGACAACCATCGACGGTTGTTGAACGGCCGTCGACGGTTGTTGGGCAACTATCGATAGTTGTTGGGCAACTATCGACGGTTGTTGGGGAACTATCGACGGTTGTTGAACGGCCGTCGACGGTTGTTGGGCAACTATCGACAGTTGTTGGGCAACTATCGACGGTTGTTGGGGAACTATCGACGGTTGTTGAACGGCCGTCGACGGTTGTTGGGCTACCATCGACAGTTGTTGAACAACCATCTACGGTTGTTGAACAATCGTCGACTGTTGTCGAACAACCATCTACGGTTGTTGAACAATCGTCGACAGTTGTTGAACAACCATCTACGGTTGTTGAACAATCGTCGACAGTTGTTGAACAACCATCTACGGTTGTTGAACAATCGTCGACTGCTGTCGAACAACCATCTACGGTTGTTGAACAATCGTCGATGGTGCTGTTGAACAACCATCTACGGCTGTTGGAACAATCGTCGACAGTTGTTGAACAACCATCTACGGGTTGTTGAACAATCGTCGATGTTGTTGAAAGCCGTCGATGGCTGTTAAAACGGCTGTCGGTAGTTTTTGAATAACCGTCCAAAGTTAAAGTTGATAGCCGCCGATGGTTGTTCAACAACAGTCGACGGCCGTTCAACAACTGCCGCCGCTGTTTTCCGTAATAATAAAAGGGTGAAATACCTGACTTGATTGAGGATTATAACTTGTTTATAATATATTTGATAGGTTAATTTTTCAGTTTCCTTTAGCTCTTAATCCTATATGATATGTATAAAGAATTAGTTTATAAATGTTGTCTCTATTAATACGGCTAAGTTATTCCAAATGTGAATAAGAGTCTGAAAATTATTAGGAAGATCATTAGAGAATTGGTTTATTACTTCTAAGACTACCACATAACTTTGGTAGAGCTAATTCTACACCTAGAATAGGACCAATTAAATATTTATTTAGTGTTCGTATATTTGTTTTTCTTGTCTGAAATTTAATCTTACCATCTTGATTGAGGTATGTGTTGTAGTCTTCAACTATTACTGTAGTTAATAAGGCCTTCCTTCCTATTTTATCAACTTTGAATCGTCCAAATTTTCTTATAATACTTTCATAGTTTATTAGACTAACCTGTTTAAGCATGCGAGTTCCACTATGACCAACAATTGTTCTTTTGGTACAATGATTTATATATGGTTTATTATATTCATTTTGGAGACGATCTATATCATTTTCATTAAAAATATTTTTTAATTCTTGAATAAATGTATTTTCCATTAATACATATATAATTTTATTTTTATTATATAAAATTATTTATTTGTGAATAATAATGAAGTTTTATATTTTCATTTCTATTCCTATATTAAAAATATAGAATAACAAAATGTACTTTAAATATAATAAAAAAGATTATGAAGATGAAGTAAGTGAAGATGATGATGGTGATCAAGATGGTGATAATAAAGATGATAGTAGTGGAGGAGACGATATAGAAAAGGTAGATTCTATCAAAGAAGGTATAGAAGTAATAGATTCTAGTAGTAAAGAAGATGGTATAGAAGTAATAGATTCTAGTAGTAAAGAAGAAGGTATAGAAGTAATAGATTCTAGTAGTAAAGAAGATGGTATAGAAGTAATAGATTCTAGTAGTAAAGAAGATGGTATAGAAGTAATAGATTCTAGTAGTAAAGAAGATGGTATAGAAGAATAGATTCTAGTAAAGAAGATGGTATAGAAGTAATAGATCTAGTAGTAAAGAAGATGGTTAGAAGTAATAGATTCTAGTAGTAAAGAAGATGGTATAGAATAATAGATTCTAGTAGAGTAAAGAAGATGGTATAGAAGTAATAGATTCTAGTAGTAAGAGATGGTATAGAAGAATAGATTCTAGTAGAGAAGATGGTATAGAAGAATAGATTCTAGTAGTAAAAGAAGATGGTATAGAAGAATAGATTCTATAGTAAAGAAGATGGTATAAGTAATAGATTCTAGTAGTAAAGAAGATGGTATAGGTAATAGATTCTAGTAGTAAAGAAGATGGTATAGAAGTAATAGATTCTAGTAGTAAAGAAGATGGTATAGAAGTAATAGATTCTAGTAGTAAAGAAGATGGTATAGAAGTAATAGATTTAGTAGTAAAGAAGATGGTATAGAAGAATAGATTCTAGTAGTAAAGAAGATGGTATAGAAGTATAGATCTAGTAGTAAAGAAGATAGTATAGAAGTAATAGATTCTAGGAAGAAGATGAAGATAATAATAGATTCTAGTAGTAAAGAAGATGGTATAGGTAATAGATTCTAAGTAAAGAAGATGGTATAGAAGTAATAGATTCTAGTAGTAAAGAAGATGGTATAGAAGTAATAGATTCTAGTAGTAAAGAAGATGGTATAGAAGTAATAGATTCTAGTAGTAAAGAAGATGGTATAGAAGTAATAGATTCTAGTAGTAAAGAAGATGGTATAGAAGTAATAGATTCTAGTAGTAAAGAAGATGGTATAGAAGTAATAGATTCTAGTAGTAAAGAAGATGGTATAGAAGTAATAGATTCTAGTAGTAAAGAAGATAGTAGTAATATAGCAATAAAAACAGAAGATTCTAGTAGTAGAGAAGATGATGTCGGTGTCAATAATGATGTAAGAATAATAAGCAGAAAAAAGAGATTTGTATCAGGAGGAGGAGAAAGACGTAATGATGAAAATGGTAGCAATAATGATGACGGAGAAGATATTAGCAATAATAATGAAGGAATAAGAAGCAGAACTGTATCAGTAGAGGGAGGAGGAGGAGGAGGAGGAAGAAGTGGTGGTGGTGAAAGTGGTGATGATATTTCTAGCGATTTAAATGAATTAAAAATGTTTCAATTAACAAATTCAATTAATTCTGAAATATCCCATATATTAGTAATAACAATACTTTTAATAATTATATTAGCTTTAATGAATTTACATTGGTCTTTCCTTTATATTATAATATTAATAATACTTATAATGAAACCTGTTATTAGTAAAAATATAGTAATATTATTACATGATTATTGAGACAATAAAATATAGATACTTTTTAAAGAGTTTATTCACCTTTTATTAATAAATAATACTGAGCAGGTATAGGCTTATAAAATACTGTAGTCTGAACTTTTTTTCCATAGTATTACCAGACAGGGGCAAAGCTCTTATCAGGACGGACAAGATAGGTAGAGTTACCAGAAGAGTGTTAGCCAGAATAACATCACAATCCGATTTCTCTTGAAAGAATTCATTTTGAAAAAGTTTACTTTCTTGGAATGGTCATCACTCACTTTATAATTTAATAGTTTTTTACACATCCTATAAAAATGTACAAGCTAATTTGGCCATATTATCTACATAATCATGTTCTTTTAATCCAATGTGCGCTGGTATCCACAAAAAATGTATTTTAATTTTTTGGTATATGTTGCCATGATTATCTACGAGAGTCACAAATAATCAAACCATTACATTCTTTTTTAACTAAATAATTTATAGCATCCTTAATTCCTTCCAATTCACAGCTATTACAATCAATCCAATTATCCAGACGACGCATTTGTTGTGCAATACATTTATTATATTTGTAAACAATATAGGCACAACCAGCTGTTCCATCCTGTTGTACAGATCCGTCAGTATATATAGTAACTAACTCAGTTGTACTGCTGGTACTGGAAAGTTGCTTGGTAAGTTGACAAATTTGTTCAATAGTCTTTTTCTTCTGTATATGTTTGGGATTATATTTATTAGTCCGAGTATAATATACATTTTCAGTTGATTTCATCATCCTTTCTGAAAAAAAAATGTATTAGTAATAAATTTATTTCACTAAAATTTATATTTTTGGGGGTTTCTTCTTCAGCAAATAAATAAAGCTAGCCAGCCTCAACTCCTACTTTATTCACCTTCTTCATCATGGTCTCTCGTCTCTCGGGTCCTAATGAACTCTTCAACACTGGCTGCAACAGGCCCGGGTAAATGGTAAGGGTAATGCTTCAACGTGTCCTTGTAGTCGTAAATTGTCATGTGACTCAAGAACTTAAGCGTGGGCACATTTTTCCACTCTTTCATCTGCAGCAGATCAAATGACGAAGGTTCCTCTACCTGTAACCCGTCTTTAGCCATAGTAACCCAGATGTCATGAGGTTTGTACTTATTGGTAATGATCGACTTCAAGAAGATCTGGGCGTCGAAGGTGATATAGATCTCTCCACCTCCTTGACATTCAAAACCAGTATAATCACAACCGGCGGACATTTTTATGTAAATAAGGCGGCCGTTGTACACCATCCTACCGGCAAATTCAAAGTCTTGGCCAGATACATCGTCATCGTAGTGGGAGGTGTAATAAAGACGATCAACTGCCTCTAAGTTAATCTCGAATTTTTCCAGTTCTCCGTCCCTCCACTCACACATCTCCCAGGGTGAGGTCCGCTTGTCTAACATGTATTGATAGATTAAGGCCGTTCCAATTAACTCGTAAATATCATCAGCACAAGTGACCTCGGATTGGACACTTTTAAAGTAAAATGAGTTTTAACCACATTATACATTGGGTTCGTTTTAAAAAACAAAACAAGTGTCTTTACTCTTGCAGCCAACGTTAAACTGACCAGCAACCCAAGCGTTACCACAAATAAACTCCGACCTTCATTGTTAATAAAGATTTGAAGAAGCAACAACTTTTTTATTTATTAGAGAAAGAGCCAACCTTTTTGAAATTTTTTTGACAATTTTATATTTTTTTATATTTTATTTTTTTTAATTTTTATAATATATTTTTATTATTATCTTGATGGAAATCTGAAATATCTGAAATATCTAAATTTTCTTGTTTGTTAATATTAAGTAAATCATTCCGTTTTGTGGTAAAGATTTTCCTTTTATGTCTTGAATGTGAGGATGACGACTTTTGCGCTTGAGGAGTTTGTGTGGGAGGTAATAATTGCTTAGAATTTTTTTTTTTAATCCAATATATGCATTAATAAAGGTTAAATTTTCTTAGTATTGGGAGGTACTTTTGTAGTAGTTGTTGTGGTTGTAACAGTGGATATAATACAATTATCTCCTTTTCTTCTTTTAATACACACTTTACTTTTGTTTTTTTATACTCTACCTCTTCTTCCTCTTCTTCATCTTCATCATAATCTCTCATATCAGCTATCTCTGTCTCTGTCTCTATCTCTATCTCTGTCTCTGTCTCTATCTTTGTCTCTATCTCTCATCTCTGTCTCTGTCTCTATCTCTATCTCTATCTCTGTCTCTGTCTCTATCTCTAACTCTGTCTCTATCTCTGTCTCTGTCTCTATCTCTATCTCTGTCTCTGTCTCATCTATCTCTGTCTCTGTCTCTGTCTCTATCTATATCTCTTCATCTTTGTCTTATCTCTATCTCTGCTCTCTGTCTCTGTCTCTATCTCTGTCTCTATCTCTAACTCTGTCTCTGTCTCTCATCTCTGTCTCTATCTCTCTGCTCTGTCTCTGTCTCTATCTCTGTCTCATCTCTACCTCTATCTCTGTCTCTGTCTCTATCTCTGTCTCTGTCTCTATCTCTGTCTCTGTCTCTGTCTCTGTCTCTATCTCTGTCTCTGTCTCTGTCTCTATCTCCTAACTCTGTCTCTGTCTCTATCTCTGTCTCTGTCTCTACCTCTATCTCTGTCTCTGTCTCTATCTCTGTCCTCCTGCCTCTATCTGTCTCTGTCTCTGTCTCTATCTCTGTCTCTGTCTCTATCTCTATCTCCTATCTCTGTCTCTGTCTCTATCTCTATCTGTCTCTGTCTCTAGCTCTGTCTCTGTCTCTGTCTCTGTCTCTATCTCTGTCTCTATCTCTCTCTGTCTCTGTCTCTGTCTCTATCTGTCTCTATCTCTATCTCCTGTCTCTGTCTCTGTCTCTATCTCTATCCTCTGTCTCTGTCTCTGTCTCTGTCTCTGTCTCCTATCTCTGTCTCTGTCTCTGTCTCTGTCTCTCTTTGTCTCTGTCTCTGTCTCTGTCTCTGTCTCTGTCTCTATCTCTATCTCTATCTCTGTCTCTGTCTCTGTCTTTGTCTCTCTATCTCTGTCTCTGTCTCTGTCTCTGTCTCTATCTCTATCTCTGTCTGTCTCCTATCTCTATCTCTGTCTCTGTCTCTGTCTCTGTCTCTGTCTCTATCTCTGTCTCTGTCTCTATCTCTATCTCTGTCTCTATCTCTATCTCTGACTCTATCTCTGTCTCTATCTCTATCTCTGACTCTATCTCTATCTCTGTCTCTGTCTCTATCTCTGTCTCTGTCTCTGTCTCTCTATCTCTGTCTCTGTCTCTATCTCTATCTCTGTCTCTATCTCTATCTCTATCTGTCTCTATCTCTGTCTATCTCTATCTCTGTCTCTCTGTCTCTATCTCTGTCTCTATCTCTGTCTCTGTCTCTGTCTCTATCTCTATCTCTATCTCTGTCTCTGTCTCTATCTCTATCTCTGTCTCTATCTCTATCTCTATCTCTGTCTCTATCTATATCTCTATCTCTGTCTCTGTCTCTGTCTCTATCTCTATCTCTATCTCTGTCTCTGTCTCTATCTCTATCTCTATCTCTGTCTCTATCTCTATCTCTGTCTCTGTCTCTGTCTCTGTCTGTATCTCTATCTCTATCTCTATGGCTGTCTTTACAACGGGGGAATATGGCTGTCTTTACAACAGGGGAAATGGCTGTCTTTACAACAGAAATATGGCTGTCTTTACAGGGGAATATGTGTCTTTACAGGGGAAATATGGCTGTCTTTACAACGGGGAATATAACGTCTTTACAACGGGGGAATATGGCTGTCTTTACAACAGGAAATATGGCTGTCTTTACAACGGGGGAAATATGGCTGTCTTTACAGCAGAATATGGCTGTCTTTACAACGGGGGAATATAGCTGTTTCTTTACAACAGGGGAATATGGCGTCTTTACAGGGGAAATATGGCTGTCTTTACAACGGGGAATATGGCTGTCTTTACAACAGGAAATATGGCTGTCTTTACACAGGGGAATATGGCTGTCTTTACAACGGGGAATATGACTGTCTTTACAGCGGAATATGGCTGTCTTTACAAACGGGAATACTGTCTTTACAACGGGGAATATATGCTGTCTTTACAACGGGGGAATATGGCTGTCTTTACAACGAGAATATATTGCCTTACAACGGGGAATATGGCTGTCTTTATTAAACAGGGGAAATATGGCTGTCTTACAACGGGGGAATATATTGTCTTTACAACGGAATATGGCTGTCTTTAAAGGGGGAAATATGGCTGTCTTTACAACGGGGGGAATATGGCTGTCTTTACAACGGGGAATATGGCGTTCTTTACAGCAAAATATGGCTGTCTTTACAACGGGGAATATGGCTGTCTTTACAACGGGGAATATATTGTCTTTACAACGGGGAATACAGATTGTCTTTACAAAGGGGAATATGGCTGTCTTCTTTACAACGGGGGAATATGGCTGTTTACAAGGGGGAATATGGCTGTCTTTACAACGGGGGAATATGGCTGTCTTTACAACGGGGGAATATGGCTGTCTTTACAACGGGGGAATATATTGCTTCACAACGGGGGAATATGGTCGCTTTACAACGGGGGAATATGGCTGTTACAACGGGGAATATGGCTGTCTTTACAACGGGGGAATATGCTGTCTTTACAACGGGGGAATATACGTCCTAACATGGCTGTCTTTACAAACGGGGAATATGGCTGTCTTTACAACGGGGGAATATGGCTGTCCTTACAACGGGGGGAATATGGCTGTCTTTAACGGGGAAATATGGCTGTCCACAACGGGGGAATATGGCTGTCTTTACAACGGGGAATATGGCTGTCTTTACAACGAATATGGCTGTCTTTACAACGGGGGAATATGGCTGTCTTTACAACTTAATGTTATAATAAAACAGAATCGTGTAATAGATATTTCAGGAAAACAGGGAAAAGAGACTACTAATTCTTTTGGATTAAAAAGAAAATTATCAAACAAAACTTCTTCACACAGACAAATTTTAACAAATGATAAATTTCTATTTTTAAACTCATATTATCAGGATAAAAATAGTAATATAGATTTGGCCTTGTTAAGAACCTATAGGAATGATACAACAAAGATTGATTTGTTGGATAGATTGAAGTGTCCTAGATTTAAACTAAATCCTGTAAAACCTCTACAGTGCAGGATGGGGACTACGATGCGGGCAGATTGATGATGCTATAACTCAGACTCTCTTAATGATGGTAGGGGTGATAATATGGGTGTGGGTAAAGGCACAAATACTAATGATATTAGTAATATTGGTTATTATACTAATAATAACATTGATAGTGGCGTTGACGGTAAGGAAGGTGGTTTTAGTGTTAGTGGTGGTGGTGGTGGCGGTAATGTTTCTTTTTCAACTGACACAGATTGGAATAAAATTGGGAGGTTTAATAGAAATTGTTCTTCAAATTCTTTTTCAAATATTTGCACCACAGCTTGTAGTATACAGAAGTTATTACCCAAGGATTCTAAAATTAAGGAGCCTAAAACAATTACAATGAGTGAGGTGGGTTTTATAGATTTATTGAATACACCTGATACACCTCAGAGGAGTGGCATTTTACTAGAAACAAGTCCTGATGTTGTGGTATCTACTCAAAGTATGTGCTGTGATGAAGTGTATAAATTATTTATTAGATATTTCCCTCTCTTCTTTTTAGTACATAATCCTTCTGAATTAAAAGAATTGGATCGCAATTTTATCTATGTTATAATAAATTGTTCCCTTTATAATTTTCCGCGAGTTTCAGTTCCTTATCCAGCAGATCAACATTTAATACAATACATCACACAACAGCAATTTGAGTACTGTCGATTATGGGGAAAAATTTATATCGTTGGGTACAATACGATCTAAAAAGAAGAATTCCTTGCATCGAATTAATTGAACACGTACCTAATTTGTTATGGATACGATCTAAAAAGAAGAATTCCTTGCATCGAATTAATTGAACACGTACCTAATTTGTTATGGATATGTAATAGTCTTCATCGAACATTATATATAATTATGCCTAATAGACTATTATACACACCAAGAGAGTTAGAGTCTTCTTAAGTTGATAAAAGTTTCTATGTACAAATTGAGAAAGAAAACTCTACAGCTCCTCTTCCTCCACCTTTAAATGATCCCTATAATCCAATGAAGGAAGATTTTACATTAATGTGGATAGGTATTGACAGGGAAAATATACCCAATATTATGGGTCCCACTATGCGGGCGATTACAAGACCGAATGCTCGTATAAGTGGTGCATGTTCCTCATTCAAACACTACGCTGGAATTCCAATTAATACTCGATCATTGGGGGAGATTCACCAAAAAACGCAACTTTCTTCTCTTTATACATTTAGGTTAGATACAACTGACTTATTTCCAATACCAACACAACTACCCCTTGTTTCTATAGTTAATTGGGGTAATCCAGAAGATAGTATAACTATTAAAAGGAGTAGTATAGAACGAGGTTTATTCAGAGGGCTTTACTGGGAAACCTTTATTATTCGTTTTAATTATATTATCAATAATACAAATAATATTGATCTTCCCACTTTTAAGCATATATATTTTGATTTTAGAAACCCATTACGAAAAGGTATTCAATTAGGTATAATGACGGGAATATCAAATTGTAATGTTGTAAATTTAAGCAATGGAGAAATTGAATGTATGCCAATAATAATATGTAAGGGGGAATTGGAGGGAGAAAATGCGGATGAAAATAAAATTGTAAATGACAGATGCAACTCTGGCGGTGGAAATAACTCTACAAGAATAGTTTGGATGGGTAAAACTGGTGATTGGTCAGACCCTACTTATGATGATACTAGTTTATTTCAAAGGAATTTAGGTAACTCAGATTATAGGGTAACCGTCTCTAACCCAGATAAACCTTCCCTTGATAGGCGACGTTAATTAAAATGGAGTCAATACTCATTGGCTTTTCAGGAAAGGTATATTAATCACAGTAAATATAGATGTTGGAAAATTAAAAGTGTCCACCTTCCCGCTATACAATGTGTAAGATTTTCTCTTACTATAATTTCATCATTTTCTCCAGCATTAAAGGATAAATTACAAACTCCAACATCCCAAAAAGCAGTAATTTGTCGCCTAGTTGATGATGATGGTATGCCCTATATAAATTTAGGTTTAGGTGAACCTAGTAGTCATGTACCGGATATCCTTCTTAACCCGCATTTTATTAGAAGACAAACAGTAGATTTATTTTGTAATCACAATAAAGATCAAGCTTATATGAATTCTACATTTGATTTTCAAATGGATAAGGTTTAACAAAACTTACAGATTGTTAATCATATATTAACTGGCATATTAATGAATCCATTTAATGGTAAACCATACGCATATCCTAATTCCTCTATATATATTTCAGCTAGTCTTTATCAGGGTAACTATATGGGCGTCACTAATCACCGTGCTAATTCCAGTGAGTTCATTTCAGGGTTTCCGTCAGAACCCACTTGACTGCGAGAAATTGACTGCGAGAGTGATGACTGGGAGAGATTGACTGCCGTTTGAGACAGCCGTTGATGACTGAGGATCGGCAATTGTCGCCGTTGGACCGATCAGTGTAGGCCTGTCACTGTTTAGCGGGGTATCAAAGGATCTCTTGAGTGAATCTAGCCGTCTGGGTGCCCAGCTGACGACGGGACGATCGTTGGGGTCATCAGGTCTCCTCTACCTCGGCTCACAATACCACATATCTCAAGCAGCTTAGTGAAACCCTTTTGCTAATGGGAAGCTAAAGCTTCTCTCAACTGTACAAGTTCTGATTGGCTCACTCCCTTCCGCTTCATGGATGTACTGGGGGTAAAGTGAAGCCAGCTGAGTGATACAGGACCGCACACTGGGGCCAAGCGTCAGTGGAGTTTAGAGGTACACTTTCCAAGGTTGAGAAAGGCTGATTTGGGCCTTAAACTACGGGTGACTGTTGGTTGTGCCTTAAACGACTATGGAGTGCAGGTGGAATCTGTGTGTGTGTTAGGTTAGGGAGCATGGTTCACGGGTACTGGACTCAGTAACTTCTTAATAATAGTGACAATATTTTTGTGTGAAGTTAATACTATTTTTTCAGTTACTAATGTATGCTGTGTGCATTAAATATTTCTTTATAATTTCAATCTCAGGTATAACCTTTGTTCCCCAGAGTAGTGTTTAAGTTAGGTTAGGAGGTGTGTATCTGTTGGGGTAATATAATTTTGTTGAGCGCCCTGAAGGCCTATTCAGGGTGGAGTTAATAAGCTCTGATTTTTATACCATTTTCTCAGTGCTGGATATAATTTTGGTGAGTGCCCTTAAGGCCTATTCCTTGTAGAGTTATTAAGTTCTTATTTTTTTTAATACCATTTTCTCAGTGATTGATATTTTGTTGAAAGCCCTTAAGGCCTGGTTCATGTGTGCAAGCAACATTTCTTAATACTTTAAACTTATTATCCTCCAATGAGGCATTGCCTGAGTTTCTAATAATTTCAACATCATGTATAACTTTTATTCCCCAGAGTAGTGTTTTAAGTTCAGGTTAAGAGGTGGGCATATTGGTGTACCATTATTTGATTGTGTTTGTAGTGTTGGAGGGAATATAAGTGTAAATTTTACAGTGTGTCTCATTCATCCCAGTCACAGACGCTATCCTTCCACGGGTCACGGACAATTCATTTTGTTTAGTAAATTTAAGTGTTCTTGTGCTGGTTCTGGATTTCTCACTAAGGGGCGCTTCCACTGCAATTACCATCTAATAATCTTTAATAAACCCCAAGATAAGTGAGAAATTTAAGTCCAGTAATTCCGACCGGTTACAAATATATATATATATATATATATATATATATATATATATATATATATATATATATATATATATATATATATATATATATATATATATATATATATATATATGCAAGTAAATCACTGTAGGTGCGCGTGATCTAGGTATATGCTGATAACCACAAGGAAAGAAGAAAACACGAAGTTCCCAAGCGCTTTCGTGTAATTCACATCTTCAGGGGTGAGTACAGACTAAAGAGAAGTACAAAACAAGGTGTATATATACAGAGGAGGGTGAGACCAGGTCCACAATGGTCAGGTATTAGGTAATGACCCTACTAATCTTTAAATAGCACCGCAACGGTCGGTAGTCAGGTCAGAGGGTAAGGTGACCCAACCTTCTCACCTGGTTACAAATCTTCTTAATTACAAAATTGTCCAGTTTGTACATGCCATTACTCAAATTCATGTTGAATGCTTCGGTATGTTTAATGAGACTAGATTCTATGATGTTCCTACTATCAATTGAATTACAAGGTAATATTGAGGAGGCATTATCCCAGTCAATGCAATGCTTGTTATCCCTCAAATGAACAAACAGAGCATTGGATTCCTGGCCTGTCCTAACACTATATTTATGTTGTTTAATCTAGTTACAAGATCTTTACCTGTCTGGCCTAAGTAAAACATATTACATTCCTTGCAAGGAACTTTATAAATGCAACCAATTGTGTTGTTGGGGGAGTTCTTGATTAACATTTGTTTAACAGTGCATGAGTTTTTAAATGCCACATTGACGTTCCAGGTTTTTAGTTGTGAAGGAATGTGTGAGAAATTTTTGTGAAATGGTAATATTAAGATATTCTTATGGTCATGGGTGGGCTTGGGATCAGTTCTATAAAAAGTTTTCTTAGTAATGTTTAGGCATTTGTCTATGAAAGATCTAGGGTATTTAAGGTTTGAGCCAATATTATAGATATATTTATATTCCTCATCAATGAATTCCGGACTGCAAATTCTCAAAGCACGTAAAAACATTGTTGAAAATACTGACTGTTTGACTCTATTATGGTGGGCAGAATAATAATGAATGTATGAACACACATTAGTTGGTTTTCTATAAATACTGAACTTAAAAGTGTTACCTATTCTGTGTATCAGACAGTCTAGGAATGGCAATTTACAGTCTTGCTCTAATTCCACAGTGAATTTGATCGAGGGGGCTAAGTTGTTAAGTTGTGGCAGGAAAGCTTTTAGGTCCTCATTACATGGCCAGAGACATAATACATCATCAACATATCTAAACCAGACTGCTGAAGGTGGTAAAATATTACTTAATAGTTTCTTTTCAAAGAATTCCATATATAGGTTGCTTAATACAGGTGAGAGTGGATTACCCATTGCCATACCAAATTTTTGAGCATAATATTCTCCATTGAATTCAAATTTACAATCCTTAATACATAGTTTGATGAGTTCGATGAAGTCGTCTTTCGAGACGGGCAATGAAATATTATCCAGGGAATCTATGAGGAACTCTAGTAAATCATCAACTGGGACCTTTGTAAAGAGTGATGTTACATCAAAACTGACCAGTTTAAAATCATAATTAATGTGTAAGTTATTGAGTTTATCAACCAAATCCATATTATTCTTGATATTAGAGTTAGAAATGTTGCCAACTAGGGGATTTAGTAAAGAAACTAACCATTTAGATAGTTTATAAGAGATTGACCCAACTGAGCTAATGATGGGTCTTGCTGGGTTATTGGGCTTGTGGGTCTTGATTACACCGTACATGTATGGCAGTGGAGGGGACGTTGAAGTAAGATGTTTAATGAGAGTAGCTTTGCCTCTCAATAGGGACTTCAGTTTTTTGTTGAACTGGGTGTTGACAGTGTTGAGAGGATTATTTATGAGTTTAGAATATGTTGTAGTATCACATAAAAGGTCATTCATTTTAGAGATATAGTCATCTTTGTTTAAAATCACTACTGTGTTGGCTTTATCTGCTTTAGTGACATGTAGATCCTTATTTTTCTTAAGGGCTTGGATTGCTTTGGTGAATCTTTCTGGACAGTTTGGAACACAAGGCTTGGACATAGATGCATACACAACACCTTTACACATGTTCACTTCTTCACTCGTCAAATTACTGAATTTCTCCAAATTGCAAAATGCTCTGGCTATGTCAACACTGTCGACTCCCTTGTTAGAACCATCAAAACTTAAACCATAGCCGAGAGCACACAAGGTATCTTTGTCTAGTTGTTTAGAGGAGAGATTCACTAAACTGTTGTGATTGGCATCCTTAGTCCAGTCACTGTTTCTAATAAGGAGTGCCAATTTGTGGTCTATCTTAGCTTGAAGATCAGAAAGCTCACGTCTCAGGTTATCAAAACAGTAATCCAACATGAACTTTTTCCAATAACTCGGTATGGTCATACTGACTACCAACCGTTGCGGTGCTATTTAAAGATTAGTAGGGTCATTCCCTAGAAAGACGAAGAGTGCGGGGAGATATAATAGAAGTATTTCAGTGGGTGAAAGGAATCAATAAAGGGGATATAGATAAAGTTCTTATAATATCCGAGCAGGATAGGACTCGGAGCAACGGATTCAAGTTGGATAAGTTTAGGTTTAGGAGGGAGATAGGAAGAAACTGGTTCACAAATAGGGTGGTGGACGCGTGGAACAAGCTTAGCAACTTTGTAGTAAGTGCGGGAACTCTGGAAAGTTTCAAAAGGAGGCTAGATAGATTCATGGATGATAGAGAGTGGTAGTAACTCTCGACAGGAGCTGCCATGGACAGGCCAACCGGCCTATTGCAGACTCCTTATTTTCTTATGTTCTTATGTACCTGACCATTGTGGACCTGGTCTCACCCTCCTCTGTATATATACACCTTGTTTTGTATTTCTCTTTAGTCTGTACTCACCCCTGAAGATGTGAATTACACGAAAGCGCTTGGGAACTTCGTGTTTTCTTCTTTCCTTGTGGTTATCAGCATATATATATATACATATATATATATATATATATATATATATATATATATATATATATATATATATATATATATATATATATATATATATATATATATATATATATATATATATATATCTTGATAAAATCACACGGGAAAATGGAAACAACGGAGTACCTTAGCTTTCGTCTTTATTCAAGACATCTTCAGGCAACTGGTTTACATGGACAGAGAGAGGCTTAAATATACAGGGTGACCTTAAAAACATGAGGTCAGGTCATAATGATGTCATCCACTAATCCCCACACCAACACACACGTAGAGGAGCTTAAGAGAAGGGGGGGTGACTTGACTAGTCAGGTCAGGTCAAAAATAAGGGACCCACAAAATAACTATCATACATCTAGATCAAAGGTTTTCAAAGCATTTTTAACCTTGGGCCACTGACAAATAAATTTATGTAACATATTATCAGTTTTGAACTGACCATCATTAAGGTTTATTGATTTTAATTCCTTAATCAAACTAGCTTCAACCAGAAGTCTTTCTGTGATACAAGATGATTTAAATACTTCTAAGCTTTTTTCCCAAGCAATGGGGTGATTATTATTCCTATCATGAACGAACAAGGCACTGCTTTCAGATGCTGTTCTGATATTATACTTATGTTGTTTGATTCTGAGCTGCAGTGTTTTTCCTGTCTGTCCTACATAATTACAATTACATTTGCTACATGGAATACAATAAACACTTCCATTTACATTCAAACTTGGGCTATTCCTTATTAACCTATTGGTAATGGTTGAGTATATATATATATATATATATATATATATATATATATATATATATATATATATATATATATATATATATATATATATATATATATATATATATATATTGTGTGTGTGTATTAATAAATATCTGTTGGTGCGCGTGATCCATGTTTAGGCAGATAATTACATAGGAAAAAAACCCACGGATTTCCCAAGCGCTATCGTGTAACTCATATCTACAGGGGTGAGCAGTGTAAGGTAGAACAGTGTTTGAGTGTGGTGATGTGTTGGATCAGTGTGAGGTAGAACAGTGTTTGAGTGTGGTGATGTGTTGGATCAGTGTGAGGTAGAACAGTGTTTGAGTGTGGTGATGTGTTGGATCAGTGTGAGGTAGAACAGTGTTTGGAGTGTGGTGGATGTGTTGGATCAGTGTGAGGTAGGTCAGTGTTTGGAGTGTGGTGATGTGTTGGATCAGTGTAAGGCACTGGTGCGTATGAGTGTGGTGCTGTGCTGGATCAGTGTGAGGTAGAACAGTGTTTGAGTGTGGTGATGTGTTGGATCAGTGTGTAAGGTAGAACAGTGTATGAGGTGGTGATGTGTTGACTTCAGTGTGAGGTAGAACATGTATGAGTGTGGTGATGTGTTGGATCAGTGTAAGGTAGAAATGAGTTTTGAGCGGTGATGTGTTGGATCAGTGTGAGGGTGTGAACAGGTATGAGCGTGGTGATGTAAGTGCTGGATCAGTGTAAGGTAGAAACGGTGCGTTTGGAGTGTGGCATGCGCTGGATCAGTGCAGGTAGAACAGTGCATGGCGTGGTGCCGTGCCGGATCAGTGTGGAGGAAAACAGTGTAAAGGAGGTGGGTGATGTGTTGATCAGTGAGGTGGAACAGTGTATGAGTGTGGTGATGTGTTGGATCAGTGTGGGCGTAGAACAGTGAAGGAGGTGGTGGGATGTTGGGACCATGGAGTGGTGTTCCAGTGTACTTTATGTGGGTGGATGTTGGATCAGTGTGAGGTAGAAATTGAAAAGTACGAGTGCAGGGCGCTGACCAAAGTGTAAGGTAGGTTTGTTGTGGTGATGTGTTTAACGTGAGGTAGAACAGTGTGGCGATGCGGGTGACATGTGTTGATCAAAGTGCAAGGCAGAACAGCAATATGATGTGCTGGATCAGCAGAACCAGTGTATGAGTGTGGTGATGTGTTGGATCAGTGTGAGGTAGAACAGTGTATGAGTGTGGTGATGTGTTGGATCAGTGTGAGGTAGAACAGTGTATGAGTGTGGTGTTGTGTTGTATCAGTGTGAGGTAGAACAGTGTATGAGTGTGGTGATGTGTTGGATCAGTGTGAGGTAGAACAGTGCATCAGTGTGGTGATGTGTTGGATCAGTGTAAGGTAGAACAGTGTTTGAGTGTGGTGATGTGTTGGATCAGTGTGAGGTAGAACAGTGTTTGAGTGTGGTGATGTGTTGGATCAGTGTGAGGTAGAACAGTGCATCAGTGTGGTGATGTGTTGGATCAGTGTAAGGTAGAACAGTGTTTGAGTGTGGTGTTGTGTTGGATCAGTGTGAGGTAGAACAGTGTTTGAGGTGGTGGATGTGTTGGATCAGTGTGAGGTAGAACAGTGCATGAGTGTGGTGATGTGTTGATCAGTGTAAGGTAGAACAGTGTTTGAGGTGTGGGATGTGTTGGATCAGTGTGAGGTAGAACAGTGCATCAGTGTGGTGTTGTGTTGGATCAGTGTAAGGTAGAACAGTGTTTGAGTGTGGTGATGTGTTGGATCAGTGTGAGGTAGAACAGTGCATCAGTGTGGTGATGTGTTGGATCAGTGTAAGGTAGAACAGTGTATGAGTGTGGTGTTGTGTTGGATCAGTGTGAGGTAGAACAGTGTATGAGTGTGGTGTTGTGTTGGATCAGTGTGAGGTAGAACAGTGTATGAGTGTGGTGATGTGTTGGATCAGTGTGAGGATGAACAGTGTATGAGTGTGGTGTTGTGTTGGATCAGTGTGAGGTAGAACAGTGTATGAGTGTGGTGATGTGTTGGATCAGTGTGAGGATGAACAGTGTATGAGTGTGGTGTTGTGTTGGATCAGTGTGAGGTAGAACAGTGTATGAGTGTGGTGATGTGTTGGATCAGTGTAAGGTAGAACAGTGTTTGAGTGTGGTGATGTGTTGGATCAGTGTGAGGATGAACAGTGTATGAGTGTGGTGTTGTGTTGGATCAGTGTGAGGTAGAACAGTGTATGAGTGTGGTGATGTGTTGGATCAGTGTGAGGATGAACAGTGTATGAGTGTGGTGTTGTGTTGGATCAGTGTGAGGTAGAACAGTGTATGAGTGTGGTGATGTGTTGGATCAGTGTGAGGATGAACACTACGCTGCAGGAAGACCGAAGATATATAGAGAAAATAAAATAAAACATAAGTATTCACTTCCCGCAGCCAGCCTTTATCATCGTGTGTCGCGTGGCATTTGTTGACTTCCTACTGTTTATCTCTCTCTCCCCTCTCCCCTTTCACTATTTATCTTGTTCTCTTACTCTCATTATTTGCTGCACGCATTCTCTTGTCCCCTCACTCGCTCATTCTTTTGTTGTTCCTCCTTTTTCATTCTTTCCCTCTCTCTGTTCATCCTCTTCCTTACTCTTTTATTTTGTACTGCTTCTCGCACTATTCTTAAGCTATGCATCAGCTTGTTGTTTAATTTGTACTCTATCACTTACTTCCTCTTTCTTTCGTTTTCTCCACGTCTCCTTCTATAGAGTCCACTAACTTTCAGTAGCTTATCCCCTTTCCTCCTCTTTGTGGATACGACTCTCTCTCATCCGGTTCATGGGGCAGGAGACAATATGTGGGGGTGTCTACCAGTTGTCAGCTCCACATTACTGGGGGTGTTCAAGATGTATCGGCAACTAGGTAGGCAGCAAGTTCAAGGAACGAGTTATTCATTATGTGAATTCTTTTTCATCTTACATGTGATATGTTTGTATTATGTTTGTTTGTGATATTTATTGTTGTAGGCTATATAGTATATTGTTGTATTGTAAATTATTTTTTATTTGTGTTGTGACGACTCTGTGCCCTCCTCACTCTACCACCATAACCATCACTTGCTCCAACTTGACACCAGGAGAAGAAACTGCTTCACGAAGTTACTCGACCCCAATGATCACCGTTTCAGAACCAGTTTCCCATCTGACTATGAGACCGAGGTATCGATGCAAGTGTGTCTGTCTGGTAATATTAGTCTCTTCTCTGCTGCCTTCGGTGTTCCTCTTCTCCCGGGATGTGGACGACGAGGGGCAACATGATAAAGGTGTATAAATGGAAGTCAGGGCTTAACAAGGGGACATTACAAAGGTACTCAAACTATCTAACCAGGAGCGAACTCGTAACAATGGTTTTAAATTAGACAAATTTAGATTTAAGCGCGAAATAGATAAACACTGGTTTGGAAACAGAGTAGTGGATGAATGGAACAAGTTACCAAATATCATCATTAACTCGAATGCGCTGGATAGCTTCAAACACAGGTTGGATGCTTAAATGAGCAATAGGGGTTAGGTGTAAATGGGACTGCCCAGTATGGTCCGATAGGCCCGCTGCAGTTTCCTCCATTCTTATGTTCTTATGTTCCTTGTGGTTGGCCATCTCAAACTAGACTTGCTACCTGAGCTGCCTATCAGGTATTTGTGTTGTTGTACTCTATGTAGTATGTGTATTTACTGTTTAAAGTAAGAAAAAATGGGTAATTTTCTGGTGCACTTTGACAAATGCATAGTTGTAACTTTGTTTTGATAATTGCATATTTTGTTTTACTTGTGTTATTTAATGTACCTAATTAACTTACTTAATCAGTATTAATATAAATGTTATTAAATTACTTAGTTTCCATGATAATCTTCTGCTCCCTTTCATAACTTACAGTGATTCTTGTGTGTGTGTGTGCTCCTTACTTGCTGCATCCACGTACTTCAAACCCTAGATTATCCACTCTGTATTTTTACTTGTCAACTTTGCATTTCCTCAATGTTGTGGGTAGCAAGGAGGGACATCACTGTGTTAATGTTTACATCCTTGTAGTGAGTAATAAACAACCTGGCAATTCTGTGAGGTTAGTTGGTAGGTTTACCCGTAGCTGTGACTGCCTCACCATCCTGGCTTCCTGACTGGCACTGCCCTGTGTTGTGTACGCGTATCCGATGTCTCTGAGGGTTTTGTGTTTGTGCTGCTAAGTGGTAGCCTCACAGTTAAGTTTACTGTGTGCATATGGATTAGGATTATAATTATGTTTATTGTGATAGGTAGCACTTATTGCACGTGCTAATTGTAACATTAGAGGTTCTTGTCTTTTTGTCCCCGGTGTTGTTTCTCAGTTGTAATTGATGTACTTTCATTTTCACCTTTCTGTGTATAAAGTATAAATATGGTTAATATTTAATATATTATAGCAGTCTGTAGTGTATTATGAATGTTCCCTTATGTCCCATAACAAAGAGGTGAAAGACAACATGTGAGGGTTCTACCAGCTGTCAGACCCACATTATTGAGGTGTTCATCTTATTCCAGATATGAGTGAAGGAGAAAATGAAAGATTATTATTGATCAAGTAACCTCAATATCACAGGGTGAACATCGTTGTGCTCCTGAATGGTTAACTGGCTGTGTAGTAGCTGTCGATCTCTGCAGCAGTAAATATTTACTGTCTTCTTGACTAAGTGATTGTTGTTCTGTGTAGTTCAGTTCAATCTGCATCGAATGCGGACATTTCAAATAACCGATTTTTTCTGGGTTAAATTGAAACCAGGTCTCCTAGTAGCCCCCCCCCCCCTCCACAAAAAAGGGAAATTGATTTATGAAGATAAATTCAAAATGGTCACAGAGAACCCACATTCAAAGTTCGAATCCTATATGTTTCTGGGCCGAAGAATCTATTTAAAGTAATTCCAGTGATATTTTGGTGATTTTTTTACCATAGCCCAACCCGGGTAGGGGAAGGTTTAGAGAGTAATGTATATGAATTACAGTAGAACAGAGAAATAGTGTATATAAATGTATCCATACATTACCACAGTAATTGATCTCGTCAAGCTTTAACGATGACAAATGTTCATATTCAAATTCCAAGCAGTTGCTGATATGATAAAGGTTTGACCTATTAGATGTCTATTCGATCGTTTAAAAGTCTTACACAAGAATGGAGGAAACTGCAGCGGGCCTATTGGCCCATACTAGGCAGTCCCGTTTACACCCAACCCCTATCGCTCATATACCCATCCAACCAATTTTTGAAGCTATCCAGCGTATTCGAATTAATGATGATATTTGATAACCTGTTCAATTCGTCCACTACTCTATTTCCAAGCCAATGTTTACCTATTTCGCGCCTAAATCTAAATTTGTTTAATTTAAAACCATTGGTACGAGACATGAGGACACAATGGGGTAGAACCCTGTTTTGAGACATATTGTTCTTTCTGGTAGATTACGTCTCACTAATCATAAATCAGCCGAGAGCCAAGCAGGCACCAGTGGAGGAAAATTGTATTGACTTATTTCAAAATGGCTGCCACCGCTTAATCGTGAGTACTATTATTTGGTCACATCTCGGCTTATTATAGAGTTAAAGACTTCATTTGGGTGCCAAAACCTATGTATTCTAGGAAGCTAATAGAATTCACTACATACACCCAAAGAACCAAGTTTATTAATCATATTGAAAATATTCAAAATGGCCGCCAAAATTTACCAGTAAATACTTTTGGAGCCATATCTCGGCTTCTAGGTTACATAGAAAGTTGATTTTGGTGGCAAAATCCACCTTTCTTTATGGAATTTAAATAAATACATCAATTACTTAATCATCTTCATTATCCTTACAGCACAAATGCTTCATAATATGTACACTTCGCCAAATTTATATTACTTTAGCCAATAATTTGTATTAATTTTGTTGAACTACTGCATCTAATTTCAGTGTATAATCCCAATGTAAAATGTTTTAGATAACACTTACATGTTTCAGTCATCTTGGATCTCACCATTGTCCACCACTAAAGGAGCAGTGATGGCACAATGGTTCCTTCATTTCATTACCGCGGCAGGTAGAGAAGGCACAAAATGCGCGCTGGTTCTGTTGACATTTCTTTCCAATTAACATTATAGACTCAACCAAATGTAACATCCATGATATCTTCGAACCCTGTGTCTGTCATGAAAGCACTGATGGAACCGATGACATTCATTAGGGTGTGCATACCATCCAAGGTATGAAGTTGGTAAACTGCACGCTGTGGACCCAGGTTATGTTGACAACTACCCGTCATAAATGTTGGTCGTTGGTGAAGACAGTATGCACCTGCCCTGTTGAGTTAATGAGTCGTTGAGCCTCAACCATTACTGTCAGCATCATGATCGGCTCTGCTGGTACCGTATCTACCAGTGGAATGTACACTGCCTTGGTGTTGGCCCTGAATGAGTGACCAATAAACTCTGATAATACACCTTTTCACATATCCGTTGAGACATTGTTACATAATTATTTGACAAATTTCATAACCGAATGACAGAACACATATCGAATGACAATGTAAAATAACTGTTCGTTCATGTTAACGGAAGTGATTGACATAAGTTATGAAGTTGACAGACGTGAACAATAAACCGACAGTCTACATATAGTTTGAGAATGTAACAATTGGAGAATGACATACCACCATCAGTTATTTTAGATTGTCATTCGACATGTGTTCTGTCATTCGGTTATGAAATTTTTCAAATAGTTATGTAATAATGTCTCAACGGATATGTGAAAAGGTGTATTTGGGATTGATACTTCATAACACATAGGTGTTGGTGGTACAGCGGTAACGTGCATAACTCTCACCAATACGTCAAGGGTTCGAGCCTCGGCCCGGACTCTCACTAGCAAACACCAGGTTTCCTGGTCCCGGTTTCCTCCTGTACTAACACTGGATAGAGCGCCCAAATGGCTAGTAAGCGAATATGATAAAAAAAAAAAAAACTACTGGAAATAAGTCTCTCTGGTTCTCTCAGCTGAAATATTCTGACTCGCAAGTCGTTTCAGGGGTAATGGGTAATGGATAGTTGCGTTACCTGACATATTGGGTTTCTTTGGACCTTCATATTATTGTACTGGCAGCTCAGGTACTACATCATCTGACATCTGTGTTCTTTAGGCTTTTGATCTTGCTTGCAGTTTGATTTTTCCGTAGAATAATGTGCTGTTGTGTCTGAGATAGAAGGATGGTCAGGGCATAAGATGATTGGGGATGAAACGCGAGCGTCAAAATTAGTTGATACCACCTGGACCAGTCCTGCTTAGTCACGTGAGATTTCCATATGGTCTTTATTACTGGCTGCTGCAGGAGCTGCAGAAGATTTGAAATGCAGTACTTCATCATGTGTTGAGGTGACCTCCAAACCCTTGAAACAGTTCAATGGCTGTCTTCTCATACACAACTACTCCCAGTGCAATCTGTAAGGACGATGTTTTGTTAGTGACAGCACAGGTCACTTTGTTCCCCGCCATTGCAATTGGTAGATCAGCATCAAGTTTCGTTATAGACGAGACTGAAAGCTCAATAAGGTTGAGCTGGTTCAAGCGAGCGCATCACCTAGACTAATTCTACTATCATCTGTTGAATAATCCTTTTTGAGCTATACAGATTCCCTGATGATCTTCTTGGCCACTCGCTATGTCATAACTTGCAACTAACTTAATGTGTTTCGAAACTTGTTTCTTGAAGAGTAAGATATTGACCACTCCATCACCTGGTAGAATCAGAAGACCTTGCTCAAATATACATCATCGGCTGCATTAGGTCACTGACAGCTGCTTGGACTATCGGTCTGGCTTTATTTACCTAGTCATCATTACACTGGTCACATGTTTCCAAAATAACTTCCTTGAATGTTTTCCTAGAGTCCCCACGATCCATAGTGCGAAACTTTATAACACGACGTCATCGACTTGTGTATCGAGGATCCATCTTTAGGCATTTCTCTCCACAGGAGATACAATGTTCTTTGAAGCTGAATGACGCTTCTTCAGAGCGACGACATCTTTTCACTGTTGGCTTAACACTGGTGTCACCTCGTTTGGAAATGTAACCTTTGATGTGGTGTATGACGAGACACAGTTTTTATGACATATTTATCTAGTAGCTGAGTCATGTGACAATTGTTCGTTTAAAGTATCACCTTTTTGTGTACTAGCTCTCACTAATTTAAACGTTCTACACCTACATCACAAAATCTTCCACCACCATCACTATAGTTTACATAATCCTTCAAATAACAATTATCTTCAGCCATGCTCATTCTCTTTTATAAATGACTTGTAATTAGTAGAAACATGCAGTTATTTAACCCATCACCATATTGATCAAATTAATTGTTACATGCCTCAAATTCTTCCACCAGACACTAAATTTTCAATTCCCCTCTAGTACCTGAAATCAGAAATAACGAAGGCTGTGGAAGAAGCATTATCGCTATAATAAGGTAACTGTGCATAGTATGCTTGTTTGAATGATAAAACTGATTTACAAGTGAAAGAATATTATTCAAATACTGTACATATTTTCAAATTTTTTGTGAAAAGTTCATGATGCTGATATCATATTAATTGTCCATATGTTCTAACAGATTCATAGATTACAAATAAATGGATTTTTCGACCAAATGAAGTCACTTTCTCGATTAGAAGTTGATATATGTTCAAATATAGTAATTGCGCGTTAGCTGCGGAGGCCATTTTGAATTTGGTCAATAATAATTTTCCTCAAGGGTACAAGCTTGGCACCCTGCTGAATTGTGATGAGTAGAACATAATCTACCAGAAACATCAATAAAACATGTTCGATATAATTCTGTTCATCGTCTTCAGAGGAAACCATTACTATTTTGCCATTATCACTCTGGCCCTGGCACTTACAATGCACACTGCAAGCAATGCGTTCTACAGAGGGCACCCTGCTTTCTACATGAACAACGAAAATCCATCAGTAAATCTCTGGGTACAAGTTCCTTGTCTACAATGACGGGTACAAGTTCCTTGTTCCTTGTCCATGATGACGGGTATAAATCCCTTGTCTATGATGACGGGTACAAGTTCCTTGTCCATGATGACGGGTACAAGTTCCTTGTCCATGATGACGGGTACAAGTTACTTGTTCCTTGTCCATGATGACGGGTATAAGTCCCTTGTCTATGATGACGGGTACAAGTTCCTTGTCCATGATGACGGGTACAAGTTCCTTGTCCATGATGACGGGTACAAGTTCCTTGTCCATGATGACGGGCACAAGTTCCTTGTCCATGATGACGGGTACAAGTTCCTTGTCCACGATGACGGGTACAAGTTACTTGTTCCTTGTCCATGATGACGGGTACAAGTTCCTTGTCTATGATGATGAATAAGAAGGTTGATCCTTCATCATGGAACACAGACTCTCGGGAACCAGTACTGTCTTCAGGTGCTTTCACCTATTGACCTGGCTGTGAACTGACAGTAGTAGACATTTTCTCTGGTGACCTGATAGTGGACTGCCAGTTAGTGGTAATGACAAGCATCACTGGTGATATGTACCTGGGTGATACACCCAGAAAATATCAAAGTTCATTTAGTAATTTGTTCTTGTTACCTTCTTTATATAGAGACGCAATATATCTTTCACTAGCCATTCACGTGTTCTTTTGAAGTTGTGTGTGTGTGTGTGTGTGTGTGTGCTTTGTTACACGCATGTTACAATGTATTGCTTTCATATGTGTTTTATAAAAGGGATACTTTTTGCTATAAACAAAATAAAGCATTCATAGTAAATGCCTCCCCACCACCCTAATCTATAGCTCTGTCTCTCTGTCTCTCTATCAGCGTCAATTTCTTAACTATATTCTTTACCAACATTACTTGGTATTCTGTATGTGAACCTAAATGGTGTATCATGATGTTGTCAGTTGTAGTAAGGTGAGGAAGTGTTTCCATGTTTTATCTCTCTGTGACCAGTCTCCGTGGCCTGTCCTTAGTGAGAACATCAAAAGTGAAAGCATATGTTTTTTTTAAACCTGGCAGGGATATTGCTCCCCGAGGACTCTGACAACATACACGACAGCAGGTTCCGACTATATTAGCTAGCAGAAGAGCGTTCGGAGAATTATCACGCAATTGTAATTAAGGAAACCATTACATGCGGAATTTTGTTATTTTTTTAGTTTTTGTAAAATATTAAAGCCTTAAGAGATCTTAGGAGTTCATAAAAAAGTTAAATTGATCACTGAACTATGAGTCTTAGTTTGTTTCAGATAATAATATATTTTGAAGTAACTGGAAAATAATACCATAAAGAAGCTAAGGGTAAAGACATTACACTAATTTTAATAAGATTGTGTTTATGTAAGTCATTCTAACAGTCACATTCTGGAAAATTATCTTCTTCATCTCTCATGCCACATACTCTAAACAGTTATTGTCTAGACCTTACCATTATATATTTGTTATTACATAAGTAGACAAATGGTGTTGTTTTAAGAGTTATGCACTAACACTAACATTGTTCAACAAACAGATTACATATAATGAAGCAGGACGCCAGTAGTCAGCGTCTGATTATCTATTTACCAATTATCTTTTTTTTCTCTGGTGTCGGTGGTGACGCCGAGTGTTTGTGGTGCCTCCAGTGTTATTGCTGCCCTGCGACGACCAGCACGTTATCTGCCACTCACTGTTCACATATGACCTGCCTAACTCGAAATATTTCTTAATTGTGCAATAATAATAATAATAATAATAATAATAACATTTTAGCGTAAAGTAATTAAAGCGAACCATTGTATTATCAGTAGCGTTGTGGGGCGTGGAACTAACCAGTAGTCAAGAACAGTGAGTGGTAGGAACACTGTGGAACTAACCAGTGGTCAGGACACTGTGGAACTAACCAGTGGTCAGGAACAGTTAGTAGTCAGAAAAATGTGGAAGTAACCAGTGGTCAGGAACAGTTAGTGGTCGGAACACTGGAACTAACCAGTGGTCAGGACACTGTGGAACTAACCAGTGGTAGGAACACTGTGGAACTAACCAGTGGTCAGGACACTGTGGAACTAACCAGTGGTCAGGACACTGTGGAACTAACCAGTGGTCGGAATACTGTGGACCTAACCAGTGGTCAGGACACTGTAGAACTAACCAGTGGTCAGGACACTGTGAACCAACCAGGTCGAACACTGTGGACCCAACCAGTGGTCAGGACACTGTGGAACTAACCAGTGGTCAGGAACACTCGGAACCAACCAGTGGTCAGGACACTGTAGAACTAACCAGTGGTCAGGACACTGTGGAACAACCAGTGGTCAGGACTCTGGAACCAACCAGTGGTCAGACTCTGGAACTAACCAGTGGTCAGGACACTGTAGAACCAACCAGTGGTCAGGACACTGTGGAACCAACCAGTGGTCAGGACTCTGTGGAACTAACCAGTGGTCAGACTCTGTGGAACCAACCAGTGGTCAGGACTCTGTGAACCAACCAGTGGTCAGACACTGTAAAACAACCAGGGTCAGGACTCAGGAACTAACCAGCGGTCAGACACTGTGGAACCAACCATGGCCAACTAGAACTAACCAGTGGTCAGGACACTGTGGAACTAACCAGTGGTCAGGACACTGTGGAACTAACCAGTGGTCGGAATACTGTGGACCCAACCAGTGGTCAGGACACTGTAGAACTAACCAGTGGTCAGACACTGTGGAACTAACCAGTGGTCGGAACACTGTGGACCTAACCAGTGGTCAGGACACTGTGGAACTAACCAGTGGTCAGGAACACTGTGGAACCAACCAGTGTCAGGACACTGTAGAACTAACCAGTGGTCAGACACTGTGGAACCAACCAGTGGTCAGGACTCTGGGAACTAACCAGTGGTCAGGACTCTGTGGAACTAACCAGTGGTCAGGACACTAGAACAACCAGTGGTCAGGACACTGTGGAACTAACCAGTGGTCAGGACTCTGTGGAACTAACCAGTGGTCAGGACTCTGTGGAACTAACCAGTGGTCAGGACTCTGTGGAACTAACCAGTGGTCAGGACACTGTAAACTAACCAGTGGTCAGGACTCTGTGGAACTAACCAGCGGTCAGGACACTGTAGAACTAACCAGTGGTCAGGACACTGTAGAACTAACCAGTGGTCAGACACTGTGGAACTAACCAGTGGTCAGGACACTGTGGAACAACCAGTGGTCAAGAACAGTTAGTGGACACACTACGAACTAACCAGTTGTCAAGAACAGTTAGTGGACAGGACACTACGGAACTAACCAGTGGTCAGGAACAGTTAGTGGTCAGGGTACTGTGGAACTAACCAGTGGTCAGGAACAGTTAATGGTCAGGGCATTGTGGACCTAACAAGTGGTGAGGCCACTGTAGAGCTAACCAGTGGTCAGGCCACTGTGGAACTAATCAGTGGTCAGGAACAGTTTGTGATGAGGCCACTGTGGAGCTAACCAGTGGTCATGAAACACGTGTAGTAAGATCACTCTGAACCTACTGTAGAGTAGTAGTACCGCCGCCAGACTACAGTGGTGTGTGGTCTAGTAAATCAGTAATCATTTCATCATGTTTACATTAGGGTATTATTATTAACCAAAACAACAAGTAACATGTGAGAAGGGAACTTGTGCCCCACTTGACTCTACCAGCCTTAATAAACCTACAACACTACTCTCCTTCGGTCAACACGAGTCTCTCTATATACTGACCTTGTATCTGACGATACTCATCCCGTCTTGTAAGTGACGTCATTTAGCACGTCTTGTAAGTGACGTCATTTATCAGTGATTTGTATTAAAAAATCTCTCGGTCATCAGTTAACTTGCAGTACAATATCTGCTAAATGTTGTGTTGAGTGTTCACAAAACAATGGAACATTAGGGATGCCATTCTGCCCTTGTGGATACTGTAGATAAGAGAAATACTTTATGTACCAGCAGCTATGCGATATTAGCTTCACCCTGTACCAAGTTACTTAAGAAGGATGCAATTTTTGTATGGAATGCTGAACAAGAAGTTAGTTTTATTGCAATGAAGAAAGCACTTACCAATGTCCCTGTTTTAGCATTTCCTGATTACTCTCAAGAATTTACTCTGTATACCGACGCCTCAGGACAGGAATCGGCGCTGTACTTATGCAGCTAGACGCACGAGAAAATTTTAGAGTAATTGCTTTTGCAAGTCGTAAACTTAATGATGCCGAAACACGTTATTCAGTAACGCATTTAGAGACGTTAGCTGTTGTTTGGGCACTGAAGAAGTTTAAAAACATAATTTTTTGTTATAAAATAATCGTTTTTACAGATCATGCAGCAGTAACAGAGCTGTTCCACGGCAAAAATCTTTCAGGCAGATTAGCACGCCTGGCTTTTGACGTACTTAACAGGCAAGCCATGCCCTGTCTATAGTTTGGATGATTTCGCGAAAAAGCAGATCAGCGTTTTCACAGATATTCATGGTCAGGTACGGAAACATTTAGCAGCGACACGCGCTGAAATAATTTTAATTTGCTAATTCAGAAGATCATTCGCCATTTTGAAGCTTCAATCAGTTGCTAGGCAACGGAGACACCATTTTTGTTTTGTGGACTCCATCTGTTCTATTATCAACACGAGGGACATTGACCCAGTGACCGTGACCTTGGCATCAGCTGTGACTCGAGTTAGGACTACACCAGCTGACGGCTCCGGGACTTGAGGCAACAGCCTTAATCTTATCATCAACTGTATGAATACCATCACCGTCAACTACATGACCAAGGAAATCGGCTCTGGATTTTAAAAACTCACATTAAGAAAGTTTGACTTTAAGTCCTGCTGTAGAAAGTTTTTATACAGCCTCACGGAGTTTGGCAAGATGAGTATCTACATCCTTACTGACTACTATGAGATCATCTAAGCAAGCACATACTGTGGTACATATCAACCCGGCAAACAAGGTGTTGATCATCCTTTGAAAAGTCAGTGGGGCATTTCTGAGACCGAAAAGCATCCGCAAAAGTTCAAAATGGCCCAAGGGAGTATTAAAAGCAGTAACCTCTCGCGATTTTTCATCGAGTGGTATTTGCTAATATCCGCTAAGCAAATCTAAATTGCTAAAAACAGCGTTATCCTTGCCTAAGGGTTGTAAAATATCACTCAAGACAGGCATTGGGTACCTATCTGGGACAGTATCTTCATTGACGCGCCTAAAATCAATAACTGGGCGCCAACCGCTATCCTTCTTTGGGACTAAAAACAAAGGGCTATTGAAAAGGGATTTAAAGTGTGTGATAACCTTCTCATCTAACATATCCTGAACCATGTCCTGAACAACAGCGCACCTTCTATGTGGTAGTCGGTAAGCTGGTATGTTAATTGGATTCATCTCTCTTTTAAGGATATGCGATGAGAGGTTTGATCTGCCCCAACTATTCCCCTGGTAAAGCTACAATGTTTCTGTAGTCGGCAAGTAACTCTAAGAGTCTAATCTTACCTTGAGGGCGATCAATCACCTTAACATGTGGTGATATTTGATCTATTCTCTCCTGTCTGATTTGTTTAAGTGAAGAAGAAACACTACCATTTGGGAATTGTGTAGGCTGCTGTGCAACATGGTTATGATAAACTAAAAATTCATACAAGTAACATCCCTTTTTCAATATTCTAAGAGTGCCTGTTCTGTTGAGAAATAGAACGTCTGTTCAACCACCAGGTCGAATCGTGCTCAATGTAGATTCACCTGTAAGCCTTACTTGTTTCCGTAAGACAGACTACATCAGCCCCCGTGTACATGTCAGGTAAGAGAACAGTGGCTGTGGTGATTTCCTCATTCTGAAATTGGACAGTACCCGTTAAAACTGCAAGTACAATCCAACTTTCTCTGCTATAATCACGCTGGGAAAGTGAGTCTGTGAGGTCTTGAACTCACGTTGACTCATTATCCATCTTCCTCGTAGAAGGCATTGTGGATAACACTTTCAACCCTGCGGAGAGCAACGGTACAGAAGTGCCCATAGCATTGTAGGAAACACCATTAATTGTGATAGAATATTTACTTGGATGAACATCTATCAAATTAGTTCTAAGAGTTGGAAGACCTATTTACCCGTCAGCTGGTCAATTGAAATCTGGAACTACATAAAAATCTGCATAAAAGGAAATACCACGTCTAGAAAAGCATAGTGGTAATGGTATCATCCCAGCAATGTCCAGCTGAGTACCGGTAACTCCGGGATAGGTGTCAGTAGGTCGAAATTAAAATTTCCGGTGAGGGGATCTACGTTGTAACTCTTGATAGGAAGTCAAAGCTAATACAGTTGCATATACACCCGTATCAATATCCAGAGCCAACTTGACTGACCCAACTCTCGCCAGAACGGACAACACTTCCTCTTTGTTGAGTGCCGCTATTAATGAGGCTGCAACAGAAGTGTTGTTGCATGTTGGTTCTGGTGTACCTATCCTTTGACGTTCTGGTTCTTTCCCTGGTCTTCCCCCGACTTCTTGTAAAAACGACGATGCGCTGTACGCTGTTGTGTTACTTGGGGTGAGCCTGAGTCTATGTCCCAAACTCTTTGGACTCTGTGTTGTGGGAAGCAGAGTGATGGTACTCACATCACATATCAGTTTTATTTGCTGCTGAATGCGTCTTGGGTGGTACATGTTTCTGCCGTGGGATGGTGGTTGGAGGGGTCGCTTTATTAGTCTTGACACCACAACCATACTAGAGTTTGCAGAAGGTGATTGTCAGGAAACAGTTATTTTGAATCCCGACGCAAGGGCATTGAACTTTACATTTATAAGCGCTCATCTTTATCATGGGATGCCGTAGCCGAGTGTGTACAAGGCTTACTTTTTGTCTTAAAGGTAGCTAACTAGCGTCCAGCTCGGCAAAGATCACCCAGCTATGAATGGGTACTTAACTTAATAATTCGGGAAGTGATGTTGGTCAAGCGCAATACTGAACATGCTGTCTGCTTGTGCACAAAAAGATAGTATAGAGTTTGCTGTTTGTACTAATATACACTACCTCTAACGGGAGTTGAATCCCATGGTACCCTCTTTTACTTTACATTAATGTTTGTCATCGTCAGCATTGAGGAAATTATGATGAGTAAAAATTCTTGTAAGATGTCGTATAAATATAAGTCTTGTGGGCACGGCAAGCATAAGACCTCATGTTTAATTTATTCAGTTTTAGAATAGAATGCTAACACGCTGTTTTTATTTCTTATTACAGAAGAAGTTATATCACCAATACCAGCAGCATTGTCATCATCAACAGCAGCAACATCAGCAATAACGCTGCTGCATAAAGTAAATCTGTGGTGTCATCCACAGCCACAACTTATAGCACAGGTAACAAAGTAAAACAGAAATGTACGACATAAAGAAAAAAACAAAACTACAGCAACTTCAGAAACGGCAACACAATTTGCGGCACCAGCAGCAACAGGAACGACAAAAACATCAGCCCAAAACACGGCTTGGCAGTCGTCGGAAGTTGGTGGTTGTGGCCAGTGTTGTATTGTTAATATTTCTGATGATGGCTAACATGGAACCTGCAGCTCTCACACCGAAACATGTGGGACCTGATGCCCAGAGACCAGCTGTCCTCAAGCTGAGGGAACTGAGACCTGATGCCCCGGGACTTGATGCCCCGGGACTTGATGCCCAAGGACCCGATGCTCCGGGACCTGTTGCCCCAGGACCGGATGCCCCAGGACCAGATGCCCCGGGACCAGATGCCCCGGGACCTGATACCTCAGGACCTAATGTCCCAGGATCTGATGTCCCAGGATCTGATGCACCGGGACTTGATGCACCGGGACCTGATGCCCAAGGACCTGTTGCCCCAGGACTGGATGCCTCAGGATCAGATGCCCTGGGACCTGATACCTCAGGACCTGATGTCCCAGCATCAGGTACCCCTGGATCTAATGTCCCAAAACCTGATGTCCCAGGACCTGATGTCCCAGGATCAGATGCCCCTGGATCTAATGTCCCAGGACCTGATACCCCAGGATCTGATGCCCCAGGGTCTGATGCCCGGGGACCTGATGTTCACGAGGAGCCTGCTGCCACAACACCAGCTGACCTGAGGGCTGCAGGTATTTATACATCACAACTTTTCTATTAATTATGATATAAACACAGCCAAAATCACAAACTTTAATTCAAGTATAAACCTATACACTCAGGTCTCTTCAGTACAATGAAAGACAAAAGTCGTGTCGTAAAAACTGGGGAAAGCTAAAACTGTTTCACGAGTTATATTTAATCTTCGGACAAAACTGCGACGCGACTTTTGTATTTGATTGTACACACAAACAAAACTATCAGCTTTTCTTCTCGTTGATACAAGATGACACAATGGACTAAATGTCCTGATCGCAATTAGTGAATCCTTGACAACCGAACCGAAACTGGTGTATATTATGTTCATTTCCAAATACATCGGACCCAGGTGGGTAGATAGTTTTGGTGTGTGTGTGTAAACAGACACCTGTCTTAAGCATATATTATAATAAAATAAATTATTATTATGGGACTAATATTGTAAAAAATAAAAAAAAAACCATTTGGTTACTGACCTTCCTTATCGTGATTCACAATGGAAACTTGGATAAGATAAATCTTGATAAAATCACACAGGGAAAAGGAAAACAATGCAGAACATTAGCTTTCGTCTTTAATCAAGATGTATATACGGAATGTACATGGTATTAAGGGAGCATTGGTAGATATTTGTAGTAAAGGGGGTGTGATATACTGTATGTTAGGCAGAGTTGTGGGTATTCTTATTTCTGTAGTATAATGCTTGTTGGTAGTTAAGGGGTTGTAATGGGTGTTGTTATTGAAGATGTGAAGCTTAATGGTAGTTAGTGTGTCTTGGGTGTTTATAGTTGAGAGAGGCGTGGTGGTATTGGGAGTCACGTAGGTTGGCTTCGTGACAGTAGTGAAAAGAAATATTAAGAAGACAGATATTAGTGAGGGAGTAATGGTGGGTGGAGGTAGAATTGATAGACATTGGTTTGGAGAGTAGTGTCATCAGTTGTGCTGGAGGTGCAGAGTTAATGGGTGTTGGTTTGAGGGAAAATGTAATGGGTGATAGTATTTGGGAAAGTATTATGGGTAATGAAATTTAAGGAGGAATCATAGGTAATGGAAGATACGGACGGATGATGGTTGTTGATAACCGGGATATGTGATTGTTTTTAGTTAAATGTTCAATGATGCAGAAGTTAGGAACGATAGAGGTGAAATGAGTGCTGGTTATGACGGAGGTGTGATGGGTATTCATAGAAAGGAAGATGTGATGGGTATTAGTAATATGTAAGGAGCTGTGGATGTTTTTATTTGATGATGTGTGAGTGATGCTGGTTTTAAGGATATAATATTTGTGTTGAGTTTTGGAGAGGTGTGTTGTGCATTTATGGTAGGTGAGGTTTGATAGGGATTACTTATGAAAAAACTGTTATGGGTTTTGCTAATGAGGAAGGTGTCGTGTGTGATGGTAATGAGGACATGCACGATGATTGCATTTTAGAACTTTGTTGGATGTTGACAATGTAGTTCAAATGAGTATTGGTAGTGTACTGCGCACATCATTGTCATTCCTAAAAACCCATTTAATTCATACTACGCTATATAACATTCAAATCCACCGAGCTTGTAGAACCTCAGAAAACGGGAAACATTGATAAAGGATAACGCACCTACTCAATGTTACTAGACCATGTGTTGTATTGTACCCAGGTACAGTTATATAATGTTAATTGTATGTATTCATAGCATTAAGGAGAATTCAGGGTATCCATAAGATGATTGGGAAAGTCCAGTTGAGCCGGGCTAGTGTACTGTAGGACTAAGTGTGGATCATGGTTTGAAGGTCATACTATTTACGTCTGTGAACGTGTAGCGAACATAACTTCCACAGATATCATATGAAAATACATGAGAACAATGATCTGGAAAAAGGATAAAGGTATCAGAACTATGTGAAGTGTTGGAAGTGATCTAGAAACTATGCTTCAAAAAGAATATCTTGTATACCCACGCCATGAAGATACGAAGCTAGGCTTTGTTTGGGTTGGCGCCTAGGCCGCCTCGGGTGTGTCGCGTTGATATTATAACCCAATGAATTTACTCACGAACTAGCAAACCAAGACCTTACCTTAGTGTGTAATTTAGGATGAAAATATGTGTTTATACGGCATGAGTGACAATATACCGAAAAGTGTTCAGGTGAGAACCGTAAGAAATAAAAGTAAAAATTAAAGATTGGAAACTGTAGGCCTACGCCGTGAGGAGCGGCGGGGCACTTCCCTCAGTACCCTCCGTTCTACCGGCACCTCAGGTCAGTTTCCTATCGGGCTATATCCCGCCCTATAATTCAGACTTATATAGAAGTTATTACAGTTTAAAGCTTTGCCTGATGTATAAGTGTAATAGTAATGTGTTAGGGGGTGTGATAACCGCCAGTCAGGCATTATTTCTCAGTACCCTCCGTTCTACCGTCACCTCAGGTTCCATGCGGTCGGAGTGCCTTGCTGCCCGGCAGCCATTATCCCTATGAGCGTCCCAACAGGTGGTGACTACTCCCAGCTATGCCAATCCACTGTGAACCTGTGGATTTCCAGCACACCACTCCAAATGAGTAGTAACAAATAAGGAGACCGTGAGAAACTCTGCGGTCGTCACTTGGAGCGACCTATAATACCAGGCGTAGAAATAGTACTGGTATGTCTCTGGGTGAAGCCCTCGTCTTTACCCACCGAGGGCGGTGTGCGAGCGAGGTGCCTGTTGTGTATACCTAAAAGTTACAAGGAGTCCCATACCTGCAGGGGTGGAGTGTAACATGTGTGTTGAGATGGTGCGACTATGTATGATAACCGACGGTGCTATATTCCATACAGGTGGAGCAGTCTGATGTGTTAAGGGATAGTGTAAGAAGGAATGACCGAGGTAAGGTGGTCACGGATTGTTATGCAATAAGTATGTGGATGACACGCCATTAATGTAAGACGTCTGGTGCCCGTCTGGGTAACCAACATTTTCGTTGTTCTTCCGAGGAAGACCAATTCATTTGTATGTTTACCAGTATGCTTTACAAGGAATAAATTAATTAAGACATGTTATGGTTTCACCCTTCTTGCCCCTTATCGATCTGGTCAATGGAAAACCTAATCCAATGCCTAGTCCACTCTGCACGCTACCTAACGAGCTACATGCTGTCCAGAGGGGGTCTGGTGGCAGCGACCCTTAGAAATTAAGATTAGAGTTAAGTATTTACCCTTAGTATTAGTGACCCCCAGTCTGGCAGTATAGTAGTGAATGATGTGATGTGGATAATGCTAGTAAGCAGGTACGTGTGATGGATTCCGATAGTCGGTGAAGTTTAATGGGTTGCGGTAGTAAGAGTGGTGAGACTAGTGAGGGAGTTGTGATGAGATATTGTAATGAGGGTTTGGGATGGAGATGCGATCTATTCTTCTATGGGAGATGTGGGATGTGTGTTTAATGTAACGGAGGTGTTAAGACGGGTGATATTAATTTTGCTGTTGGGGAAGTATGATGTCTGTTGGTAATCTGGAAAGTGTGAGGAGATAAATTGATGGAATTGAATTGTGTGAACGTTGTGGGAGAGATATCATAAGTGTTGGTAGTGTGAGAATCGTAATGCTTGTTAGCAATAGGGTAAGTTTAGTGGATTTTAATGGATGAGGAGGCTTATTGACTAGTGTTAGTGAACCAGGTGTTTTAGTGAGGGAGATGTGATGGTTGTTTATGTATGGAGGATGGTCGGTTTAGGATGTGTAAATGGCTTAATATTTGTTGGTAGTAAAGAAGGTGTAATGTTTGCTGGATGTGAGGAAGGTGTGATTAATACTGGTATCAAGAGAGTTCTTATGAGTTTTTTATTCATGGGGGTTTCATGTGTGTGGGATGAGAGGGTGGCGAGATGGGTGATAATAGGGTGGGAGATGTAATGGTTGATTGTAGTGCGGGAGTTGAGATGGAAATATACCATTAGGAAGGTGTGTGTAGGTAATGAAAATAAAGGGTGTGTGATGTTGGTTGACGATGAGGTTTGGTGGATGTTGGTAGTGAAGGAAGTTTAATGGATGTTGTTCGTGAGAATGGATAATGCGTTTTGGAAATTAGAACCTAAGAGATGTATTATTAGTGGAAGAATTATCAGGAGTAATGTATTTGGATGAAATCTGATTGGTGTTTCTAATGGGAGTTATATAAATGTTGTTGATTGTGAGGGAAAAGTTATCGGTTTTGGTAGTGAGGGAAGTGAGACTGACTCTGGTTATAAGGGAGTTGTAATGGGTGTTACTAATGAGGGAAGTGTGATGGGTGTTACTAATGAGGGAGGTGTAATGGGTGTTGGTAATGAATCGGGTGTAATGTGTGGGTGTTACTAATAGGGAGGTGTAATGGGTGTTACTAATGAGGGAGGTATAATGGGTGTTACTAATAAGGGAGGTGTAAGGGGTGTTACTTATGAGGGAGGTGTAATGGGTGTTACTAATAAGGAGATATACTGGGTTCGGATAGTGAAGGAGATGAAGATGAACCTCCTACCTGCATTGAGGATGCGCGTTGTGGGTATTGCCGGTTATTTAGATTAGAGAGATGCAATAGGTATTCAATTTGCAGGCAGCAGGTATTAGTGAATGATGATGGGTAATGGCCGTCGTGGAACCATGGTATGAGCGACGTAGGTGTGGTGGATAGATACGGACGTGTGTGAGGGAGATGTGAAGTTTATTAGTGGTGATGTAGAAGTAAGGGGTATTGGTAGTAAGACGTCAGTAGTGAGGGAGGTGTGACGAGTATAGCGGATGGGAATGTGGGTAATAAAAGCATAATGGTTATTTGTTTTAGCAGTGATTTAATTATGGGTAAAAGTGATGTGATGGTTTTGGAAAGTGGTGGACGTTTTATACGTGTGGGTAATAGAGGTACAGAGTAATGAATATCGGCAGTAAGAGAAGTATATTAGCTGTAGGTAAATAGGGTTGATTCGTGTAGGTAATGAGGATGACATGATAGGAGTAGGTATTGGATTGGTGATGATTAATGGTATTTTTGTGTGATGGCTGTGTGTAATGGAGGGGTGATGGTGAATGGTGATGCAGACAACATTATTGCCATGAAAGTGATACAATATATGAGTTATGGAACTGGTGATCCTGAATTGATCCAACCTACACCTACACATAAGAATTTTGTGACTAGTCAATTTATACAAAGCTAAGAGAAAAAGAGAACTAGAGGTATAGAAAGAAAGACAGAGATAAATAGAGAAAGTGTGAGTATATGTAAGAGAGAGAGAGAGAGAGATCTGTCCACAGCATGTCAATTGAGGTCTACAATTATTAATGTGTTTTACTATGGAATTTGTTCTGAAATATTATCTACTATGTCTACATTATTATATTTATATTGCCTTTAATTAATCCAATGTCCTTAACTATGCACTTCATGATAATTTTCAGTAACAATCCTTGGGAAAAATTTTTCAGATAGGATATTTTTTAACAAAATTGTCCTTTAAACCAGTTATCATGTCATTAGGCGAGAACCTTGTCAGTGATCCCCTGTAATCTACTGTTTAAATAAAAGAGAGAGCTATAGAAATTAAGAGAGAGAGAGAGAAGGCTATAGAGAGAGAATGAGCTATAAAGAGAGGGGAGAGAGAGAGAGTTTGTCATATATAGTAACAGTAGTGTAAGTGCCAGGGTGAGTGTACTGATGTGTGGGGTGAGTGTACTGATGTATGGGGTGTATGTACTGATGTGTGGGGTGAGTGTACTGATGCGTGGGGTGAGTGTACTGATGCGTGGGGTGAGTGTACTGATGCGTGGGGTGAGTGTACTGATGTGTGGGGTGAGTGTACTGATGTGTGGGGTGAGTGTACTGATGTGTGGGGTGAGTGTACTGGTGTGTGTGATGTGTGGGGTGTGTGTGCTGCTGTGGCTGGGGTGGGTGTGTGTGTGGGGTGTGTGCTGATGTGTGGGGTGTACTGGGTGAGTGTGCTGATGTGTTGGGCAGTGCTGATGTGTGGGTGGAGTGTGTGTGATGTGTGGGCAGTGTGCTGATGTGTGGGGTGTGTGTGTGCTGATGTGTGGGGTGGAGTGTGCTGATGTGTGGGGTGGGTGTGCTGATGTGTGGGTGAGTGTACTGATGTGTGGGTGAGTGTTCTGATGTGTGGGCAGTGTACTGATGTGGGGTGGGTGTGCACTGATGTGTGGGGTGAGTGTACTGAGTGTGTGTGGGTGGGTGTACTGATGTGGGGTGAATTTCTGATGTGTGGGCAGAGTGTGCACTGATGTGTGGGGTGTGTGCTGCTGTGTGAGGTGAGGTGTGCTGATGTGTGGGTGAGTGTACTGATGTGTGGGGTGAGTGTACTGATGTTTGGGGTGAGTGTACTGATGTGTGGGTGAGTGTTCTGATGTGTGGGTGAGTGTACTGATGTATGGATGAGAGTACTGATGTGTGGGGTGAGTGTACTGATGTGTGGGGCGAGTGTACTGATGTTGGGCGAGTATATTGATGTGTGGGTGAGTGTACTGATATGTGGGTGAGTGTACTAACGTTTAGGGAGTGTGCTGATGTTGGTTGACTGTACTGCCGTAGTTTGCGAGTACTATCGTATTTTCATTTGAACCGATATAAAGTGAGTGTACTGATTCAGAGTGAATTTTCTAACGTAGGGTAAATGTAATGAGGTAGGGTAAATTTTTATGGGGGAGGGAGGGGGGCGTCGGGTGAGTGTTATTTTTTTTTACGGGAATTAGCCCACCAGGACACAGGTCAAACGACCCACATCGGGGCCTGGGGAGTGAAAAAAAACGAACATAAATAAATTGAAAATAGAGAAGAAAAAGGTTATGGATGTAGTGTTATGGTAGAAGGTGACTTATGGTAGTGGATATGTGTAATGATAGGTGGGTAAGTATATAAATCGTGTGTGTTATAATGTTCTTGAGTAAGTATAGTGATTTTAATGGGCGTAATTGTCGCCAGTATAGTTATTATTGGTTAGTATTGTGTATAGGGTGTACAGTGGTCGTGCTTGAGTATGGTCGTGGGTATACATTGGCTGATGGTGTGTATAATAACCGTTGGTTATTATGATAGTCCTGGGTAGGTTTAATGGTTGTCGATCAGTATAGTTGTCGTCAGTGGGATTAATGGTCATGGATAGGTATAATGGTATGGTGGGTGAAAGAAGTGTAGTGAGTCCTGGTTATGAGGAAGGTGTCATGCATATTGGTAGAAAGGAAAGTGTGATGAACATATTGTTGGTATGGATGGTGTGATGGGTGTTTTTATATCTGATGTGTGATGGGTTATGGTTGTGGGGATATGTTAATTGTGTCGACTTTTGTAAAGGTGTGATGAGCGTTTGGGTTAAGTGAGGTTTTACTTGTGAGGGAGGTGTCGTGTGATGATAGTGGAATAGGCGTGATTTTTTGAGAGAGTGTTGGATGAGTGATGAGTGTTGGTAGTGAAAGAGGTGCATTGGAAGTTGGGAGTGGGAGAGATACGCTCAGTGCTTGTAATTGGTAACAATCGGTGGATGTTGGCAGTGTAGAAGGACAAGTGGGTTTTAGTAGTGAGGGATACCTTCTGGTTATTGGCAATAAGTCAGTTAGGTATGATGCATTTTGATAGTGAGTGAGGTTTAATAGATGTCAGTAATGAGAGTGATGATGGTGTTGAGGGAGTTGTAATATGATATTGTAGTGAGGGTGATGTGATGAGGGTTTATGGGGGGGAGATGTGTGATCTATTTTTTATGGGAAAGGTGGGGTGACGAGCTGGATGTGG
>NW_024731675.1:3477360-3535281 GCF_018991925.1 Homarus americanus | reverse complement strand
GAGCATTAAAAAAAACTATGCTCTGCTACTATTTGTAACCGGTCACAATTACTGACATTAATTTTCACTTGACTTGGGGGTTTATTAATTATCAGATGGAAATTGCAGGAAGCGCTCTATGAGAAAAAAACCCAACCAGCACAAGAACACTTAAATTTCCTAGCAAAATGAATTCTCTGTGACCTGTGGAAGGAGCAGCAATCTCAGATTGGGATGAAATGGGAGACACCCTGTAAAATGAGACACTTATATTCCCTCCAACACTACAGACACAATCAAATAATGGTACACCAACATAATCTTCCACTCCTGAACTTAAAACACTACTCTGGGGAATAAAAGTACATGATATTGAAATTATTAGAAACTCAGACAATGCCCCCACAGACAATAAATTAAAAGTATTAAGAAGTGTTGTTTGCACATGAAACAGGCCTAAGGCTTTCAACAAAATAATATCAACCACTGAAAAATGGTAATAAAATAAGAAATTATTAAATCCACCAATAGTCTCAAAGGGCACTCAATAAAATAATATTACAACAACAATGAAACCTCCCAACCTAACTCAAACACTACTCTGGGGAACAAAGGTTATACCTGAGATTGAAATTATAAAGAAATATTAATGCATTAAAGGAACTAATCACAGTATCACTTGCAAACATAAAGGGAAAACTCATCTGAAAAAGTTCTTCATTCCTCTGGCATCAATTGCATACAACATTAAAAAACAATACTATCAAAATTATTTAAGAAATATTAACTACACACAAAAATATTATCACCATATTAAGAAGTTACTGTCCACTAATACCCAGAACCATGCTTCACAAAAACTCCAACATACACCCATAATAAGGATAAAAATGTTTCTAGGTATCCCTAGACCGGTCTCAGTGTGTGACAATTAATTTACCATCAGTGTACTATCAGTCCAACGCAAGCGGAAGAGAGGAACCAAGCAGCCTTGTTCAGTGGAGAGATGCTTTTAAGCCATAGTAAAAAAGGTTTTCACTAACTGCTTGAAGAGATATATGCAGCCGAGGTAGAAGAGATCTTGGTGACCCCAGACGATCGTCAGTTGTGTACCAGACACGGTTTCACTTCGGAGAACTCTCATAACCCCGCTGACCAGTGACAAGCCCAAAATTGATCGCTCCAACCGCTACAATCGCTAATCATCAATCATCAACGGCAGTCTCACGCGCAGTCAATCTTCGCAGTCATCATTCTCGCAGTCAAGGGCTCTGACGGAAAAACCCTCAAAAAAACTCACATAGCTCTGTTAACTTTATCACTAACCCTATCTAAAAACCCCTGTCTGAGATCGAATGAGACTTACTTGTTATACTGCAATAGCTAAACACAGGTGACTAGACCACGAACCAGTTTTGTGGACGGATCCCCAGGGACGTCCTGTTCAACCATCGCTCACGGACTGAGAAACAGCCACGCCCTTTGCTTTCCAGCCTAGGCCTACAGAGACATATCTTCCTCAAATAACTAATAACTTCTGGGACACGCCAGAACATTTTTACACTGAGAACCAATCTAAAATATTTTTAATTTACTTACTGATATCTTCATTTCATAATTCAACCATATTAATTCAAAATCATACAACATCGTATAGCTCAGTTCCAAAATTCTCACTACGCACGGAGCTGTCTTCCCAGACGACCTTGAACTCAGTATTACAATGGCCGCGTTTGAATTAACTGAATATATATATATATATATATATATATATATATATATATATATATATATATATATATATATATATATGCAAGTAAATCATCAGGGTGCGCGTATATATGATAACCACAAGGAAAGAAAACACGAAGTTCCCAAACGCTGTGTAATTCACATCTTCAGGGGAGAGCACTAAGGAGAAGTACAAAACAAGGTGTATATATACAGAGGAGGGTGAGATCAAGTTCAATGGTCAGGTCTTAGGTAATGACCCTACAATCTTCAAAAAGCACCCAGCAGTCGGTAGTCAGGTCAGAGGGTAAGCTGACCCAACTCTTTCAATATAGTTACAAATCTTCTTAATTACGAAATTATCCAGTTTGTACATACCATTACTCAAATTCATGTTGACGGATTTATATGTTTAATGAGACTAGATTCTATAATGTTCCTACTGTCAATTGAATTGCAAGCGCAATATTGAGGAGGCATTATCCTTAGTCAATGCAATGCTTATTATTCCTCAAATGAACAAACAGACATTGATTCCTGCCTGTCCTAACAGCACATTATACTGATTAAATCTAGTTACAAGATCTTTACCTGTCTGGCCTAAGTAAAACATATTACATTCCTGAATGAACCTTATAAGTGCAGCCACCTATATTGTTGGGGAGTTCTTGATTAACATTTGTTTAACAGTGCATGAGTTTTAAATGCCATTGACGTCCAGGTTTTAGTTGTAGTTGTAAAGGAATGTGATGCTGCAACATATTCTTAGCTCATAAATAACTCCTTCCTCAAACAGCCAACACCAGTTCAACAAAAACTGAAGTCTCAACTGAGAGGCCTACTCTCACAAATACTGTACTCTCTTAGTCCTGCACCATCCCTGAAGATGTAATCACAACGAGCGCTTGGGAACCCCGTGGTTTCTCTTCCTTTATATATATATATATATATATATATATATATATATATATATATATATATATATATATATATATATATATATATATATCCTTAATATCCTCCTCTTCTCACATGAACCAACAACCTTGAGTAAACAAAGATAGGAGCCTCACCTGTGAATATTTCCCACACCAACACCCGTTGCCCCCATTATCAAAGAAAGTCTACTGCGTTTTAATATACCGTTGTTAAATATTATAATTACGTTTTTTCTAACTCCTGTACAACCAAATTTTATTTATTGTAGTTGTTTCGTTTATATTTGTTTTGGGGTAATTTATTGTTATTATTTATTATTTTACTCATATTTCAACTAATTGCGTCCCTGAGTTTAGCAGGGAGTGTTTTATTGTGTTGTAAATGACGAATTGCAACTAATCCTATATTACTTATTTTCACATTAAAAAACTTATCTTAAAACAAATCAATCCCAAATAATGATACGTTTTCAATTATTTTCATCATATAAACTTTATTATAAATGAATAAACATAATAAAATAAATGAAGGTACAATGGCAATTCACTTTTAGCCTTGTATATGAAGTACATTTTTGTTTCCCACTGTGAGAATGAGTATATTTACCTCTAATTAAACTGTTACAACCCCCACCCCTTGTAAACCCTAACCACCACTTTTGTAACGATTTGCCCCTATGAGGCCCCATCTCTCCCAAGAAACACAGACGACCTGAATTTTCTCAGTCAGATATAACGCAACACCATAATGGACAGGTCCTTCTCTTGATGCTGGACCTCCTAGCTCACTCCCCAGCAGGCACTTGCACCCCAGCACCAACAGAATGAATATTATTGATGGCAAGGGTGAGTTATTATTATAATTACTCTATTATTATTATTATTATTATTATTATTATTATTATTATTATTATTATTATTACTACTATACCCACCACACCACACAACCACACCACACACCACCCCACACCACCACCCCAACCAACACACCACCACCACACACACACCACACAACACACCACCACACACACCACACCACCACCACCCCAACCACCAACACCACACCACACACACACACCACCCCACCACACCACCACCACACCACCATCACCACCACCACACCCCACCACACCACCACACCCCACCACAACACCACCACACCACCACACCATCACCACCTCACCAACACCACCAATACACCACCACCACCACCATCATTACATCACTACCACAACAACAAAAAAAAATTTAACAGAAACAACCATTGGTTTGGCTTCTGCTTATTATCTGAGAGGACCAATGACCACACTGAAGTGAGTATTACTGCCAGTATGTCTGTCTCTGTATATATGTCCGTCTGTCTGTTCGTCCACAAGATAACTCTCTCTAAATATTAACCTTACCCAATTTTATATACTGTATATGGAGAAAATGCGATCCCCGTTGTCAAGTTATTTTTAAGAAATATTTAATATCTGTTTAATAAGGATCTCTCATCCATTCTCCTCGCTCACTGACCCTCCCACTCTTCTCTCTCTCTCCTTCGCTTCAATTCTACCTCTCACTACATATTCAGCAAGATCGTCAAAATACTCATCCCGGCGACCCCGGATGAGGACACACAGTGATTACTAATTTGATCAGAGGAGATGTTGAACAGGTGGTTAAGATTACATGATCAACATAACATGGATCAGCTGTTGATCTATAAGAGTGATCTGGGAGTCTTGCTACAGAGGTAGAGAGAGAGTGAAAAGAGACAGAGAGTGAGGGGGGAGTTGTTGATCTATAAGAGTGATCTGGGAGTCTTACACAGAGGTGTGAGAGAGAGGAAAGAGAGAGGAGAGAGTGAGAGGGGGAGTTGTTGATCTATAAGAGTGACCTGGGGAGTCTTACACAGAGGTGAGAGAGAAGGAAAGAGAGAGTGAGAAGAGCAGAGGGGGGGAGTTGTTGATCTACAAGAGTGATCTGTGTACAAGGGCAGAGGTGAGAGAGAGGAGAGAGAGAGTGAGAGAGCGAGAGAAAATTTATAACAGTTTATTGACAAATGCTCCACACGTTATGCTCCACAGTTCTCCCTCCACCCCACAAAATGCTCCACAATTCATCCTCCACCCCACAAAATGCTTCTCACAAGTTATGCTCCACAAGAAATGCTCCAGGCTGTACAATGTTCCACAAGTAATGCCCAGGCTGCACAATGCTCCACTTATACCCACACAGATACATGGAAGCGCCGAAGGAGTTCTAGTTACCCTGACAAAAACACACTGCTGCTAATTCTCCACTCCATCATTGCCAACGCTTTCTGGTGGAGGCAGGAGAGGCCTGCAGTCCATGATCATCCACTTTGCGGATATTGCTTCCATCCACATTTCAGTGCTCATGTTAGTGTTTAATCCACAGTATACGGGAGTATTAAGTCTGTATCCAGGTAATAAGAGTGGATTTAAAACCATTATCCACACCACTGATTTCAATGGCAGAGTTTATCCATATGATAGATTTAAGATTATATCCACACTATCCAGACAGGTGTTGGTGAGTGACTGTTATATTTGTTCTTCACGACCATATAATACCACCCCCTTGTTCTTACGTCCATAACACCACCATTCCTACATCATAAAAAAATAACTGTTCTATTTGTTCTTCACATGTCGATAACACCACCATTCTTACATCACAATACCAAAAATAACTGTTCTACTTGTTCTTCACGACCATGATGTTCTACAGGACGTGGCTGGAGAACATATAGTGAGAACAAAGTTAGGTCTCAGTGGTGGGCTCGACTTAAACGACCAATTAGTCACTATATAGACCATGGCAGGAAGCTTCAAGACAATATGGTTGATTGAGAAATGATATGGTGAGTCAGAGTTTGAGAATGGTGTTTTGTGATGTATTTTCGTGTTTTATGGTGTTTTGTGGTGTTTTTATGGTTATTTTGTGGTGTTTTTATGGTGTTTTGTGGTATTTTGCGTTTTGTGCTTATGCTGTTTTTGTGGTGTTTTTATGGTGTTTGATGTTTCACGGTATTTTATGGTAATTGGGTGTTTGTGTTTTATGGTTATCTTGTGGTGAGTTGTGGTGTTTTATGGAATTTTGTGATGTTCCATGGTGTTTTATGGTAACTGCGTGGTGTTTTGTGTCATGTTGTGGTGTTTATGGTTATTTGTGTTTTTTGTGATGTTTTATTGTTATTTCAGGTGTTTTATGGTTATTTTATGGTTATTTTGTGGAGTTTATGATTATTTTGTGGTGTTTTATGGTTATTTTCTGGTGTTTTATGGTTATTTTGTGGGTTTTTTATGGTTATTTTTGCAGTTTTAGGTTATTTGTGGTGTTTAATGCGCATCTACACACTTGCCCACACATTCTTGCAGGCCCATGCACATCTTTATGACGTCTTACACATTCCTATATGTCTTGCTTTTGGTCATCTTTACGGCTTCATCTCTGCGCCCATGACATCTATATGCCCATGGGTCATCTTCATAAGTGCTCCTCATGGCCATCTCTAAGGGCCCCATGGATTACCTGTCATTCATGCCACATTCTGCACCATGACACCTGTCTTTACGGTCATCTCTGCAAGCACTAGCTCATCTTTTTGCAGCGTCTGACTGCCATCTGCAGTGCCCACCCACATCCACGCAATATCTCTTGCAAGTGCCCCTGCGACGTCTTCATGCACATCTGCAGCTCCACTGTCATCTGTATGCATCATGCACATTCTAAGGCTAATTTTACGGCGTCTTTGCTTGTCAACTCCGTGCCCATATTTTGTCACTCCAGGTGCCTTGCCATTATCTGCAGGCCTGATGGTTATTTTGTCAGGTTTTATTGTTATTTGTGGTGTTTATGGTTATTTAGTGGTGTTTTACGCATTACTGATAGTGTTTTATGACTGTGTGTTTTAGTAATGTGTGTGCTTTATGGTTATTTTCTGCGTTTTATGGTTATTTGCGGTGTTTATGGTTATTTGTGTGTTTTATGGTTGTTTTGTGGTGTTTCATGGATATTTTGCGGGTTTTATTGTTAATTTCTCGCGTCTTTATGGTTACTGTGGTGTTTTATAGTTATTTTGTAGTGTTTTATGTATTTGTGGTGTTTTTATGGTTATTTTGTAGTGTTTTTATGGTTATATGTAGTGTCAATGATTATTTGCATGTTTATGTTCATTTAGTGGGTTTTATTTTTATATTGTGGTGTTTGTTGGTTATTTCGGAGTTTTATGGTTATTTGTGGTGTTGTATGGTTATTTGTTGTGTTTTATTGTTATCTTTAGGGCTGCTTTAGGTGCTTCCAATGACGCCTTTGCGGTCATCTTACGTGTCTTTATGGTCATCTTTAGGTCTTATGGCTATTCATTCTTCGCGGGCCTTTTATGCCTATGGTCATTCTGGTGCCTGTCTTGCTGCTCTTTCGTAGCCCCATAGTTTCATCTGCAGTGTCTTTACGCTCCATCTCTGCGGCGTCCCCACGGCGTCTATAAACGTCTTGGTCATCTCATAAGGCCCTACTTGGTCATCTCTTAAACACTTGCAAGGCCTGCTGCAACATCTTGCGTCATCCTGCGCCCGCCCACGGCCATCTCAGCAGCGCTCCCTGGCTCATTCTTGGTGCTCCATCGTCATATCTGCGGCTATCCCATGGCACACGTCATCTCTCTCGGCTCCTCAAGGTCAAAGTCAATCGCCCACTTGCGGCGTATGCACAACATCTTACGCCCTTTACTGCGGCCCATGACGCTCTTGCGGTCATTCTCCGGTCATCTGCGCCTAACGGTCATCTCGTGACGTCTTCATCAATATGTTGCAGTGTTTTATGGTTATTTTATGTCATTCTCTGGTGTTTTGTGATGTTTATTGTTATTTGTGGTGCTTTATGGATATTTTGCGGTGTTTGCTATTTTTGTGGTGTTTTATGGCTATTTGTGGTGCGCTTTTATGGTTATTTGTAGTTTTATGGTTATTTGTGGTGTTTTATGTTTTTTAGGATGTTTTGTGGTAATGTTGTGGGTGTTTTATGGTTATTTTCTGTGTTATGGATTATTCAGGTGTTTTGTGATTATTTGTGGTTTTATGATTATTTTTTTGGTGGTGTTTTATGGTGTTTTTATGATGTTTTAGGTAATTTCAGGTGTTTTATACCTTATCTTATAGTTCGAGTTTTAAGACCAAATTTTAGGCAAAAATTGGGGTCGTCCTATACATATGAATAGCTTTGTTAGGTTGAACCCGTGCATGATGGGAAGGGCGGGAGCAACTTTAGCTTCAGACATGAAAATATTTACCATTTACTGCCAGTAAACAATGGAAACGTAAAATATGTACCAATTAGTAATGAAAAGTTGTGCAGTTCCTTCAGCAAATGAAGCTAACCAACTTGCTAATAGGCTAAATTACCTTACAACGTGCTTTCAGTAGTCTATGTTGAAATTCTAGCACAGGCTAACTTATCATATCATATACGGTATCACAGTTCTCATTGATCTACAAAAAATACCGGTAATAAAAACCTTTCGATATTTCACACTTAATATAATACCCAATCTACTTCCAACCTCTTTTGTTTACAACGACGCATGACGCATCACGCACCACCAGCTGATTGTATCAGCTAGACCAGTGGTTTCAACCTTGTTTGCCCCATGCAACTCCCTTTCACCATGTCAGAATGTCATTCTCCTCCTTTCCAAGATTGTCTGCCTCAAAAAGTGCATTCCAAATAATATGCATATAATACTGAAAATCTTTATTTTTTTCCATATTAGTATCAGTTCCTGAGAAAACCCGAGGGGGGAAATTCCCTGGCTAGACGGTTCACGCGAATCGTTTTCAGTTGAAAAACTGTTACATCACATGTATATTTTAATTTTAACTGTGCCTGAATGAATATATACTCAGAAATAAATAGAAGTTTGCTGAAACGTGATGTATTTTAATGCAAAAATAGATAAATACATGACGAAACAAAGATTTTACCTAACCTTCCGATGTTCAAGAGAAGTTACTCGTTTTTTAATATTTTTGCTGAAATATTGTTATATTACAATGGTATTCTATTCATACTGTGCTTGATATAATGCAATCAACGGAAATGCACATTTTTTTAAGGAAATGACGCACGACACAGTGGAGAAAGTGGATAGTAAAATCGTCGAAAAACAATGACTTTCGCTTTTTCGCTCAAAAAGATGTTACCGTAATCGCTTTGTGGTTCTATTAGAAAAATACTGTTAGCCATAATATTATTCTATCCTAATTGACTTGAATAAATACTACATGATACCATATTTCGGAATATTTTCATTAAAAATCCATCAAAATCATTTTCTTGTCATCGCCTGCAGCACCAAACACCCCCATCTCTCCTTGAACAGGGCCACAGTGCATGTTTTTTTTTTTTTTTTTCTTTTCTTTCGCCACTGATCGGCTTGTTAGCCGCCTGATCGGTCACGCCTTTTTTCATTTATATTTCACCAAAGATCGGCCTGCTTAGCCGCCCGGCGATCGGTCACGCCCTCTGTCACGCACTGTTACAATGGGCATGCACCGCCCTGAATGTACCTGAACCTGCCCCAGTGTTGGTCAAGTCTTCTTTGAAAGAGCTCACACTCGGAGCCGTCACACAACACTCCTCTGGTAGAGTGTTCCAAGAGTTTACAACCCTCACCCGAAAGTTGGTCCTCACGGTTTTTCTGGACTTGCGGCTTCTTCAATCTTGAGCCAGACCCCTCAGGGGCGAGCGTCCGCTAGCTCTAAAAACACCAACTGAGTAGTGCCCCCTGAGATGCTTATACACTCAACTAGGTCCCCCTTCTCGTCGTATAGAAGCTGAAAAGTTCAGGCCCAATCTCTCAAGGTAGCTGAGGTGACAAAGTCTGGTGCGCCCTCCTTGAACATTTTCAACCAACTGACAGTCCCTAGCATATCTGGGGACCAGATGGGGCACAGTACTCCAGATGGGGAAGCACTTCACCCTGAAGATCGTTACAAGGACGGACCGTCTAGATCGATCAACTACTCTTATAAGACCCAACAATTTATTTTACCTGATTTACCTTCTTCTCTGCCACGGCCTCAGCTCATTGTCAACATACACACCTAGGTCCTTCTCACACACAGTCCTTCAACTAGGTGCATTTTCTTCTTCATCCCATTGGGACATATGATACGCCTCCTTACCGTTGGTACGCCCCAGGTGCATCCTTCTTACACTTCGTGACATTGAATCCACACAGCAGCCATTTCTATCATTCCCGGAACAGTCTCAGCCTTCAACAGTCCAAGCTGGCCTAACTTCCTGAACAACTTGCCATATTGAAGGAGGAGGTAACTGTCAGCATAAGCATTATGAAACAAACAAACAACAGCGGGCCCAATACACTGCCCTGTGGTACCCCACTTGTTACAGGTACAGATGACGATTTCGTGCCATTAATCACCACACACTGCTTGCGGTCATGTAGAAAGTCTTCTATCCACGCTAGGACATTTCCCCGAATTCCGTACCCTTCCAGTTTGATTTTCAGCCTTTCGTGGGGTACACTGTCGAAAGCCTTGGCAAAATCTAGGTAAATATTGTCGATATTACCACCCCGTTCCAGAATATGGGTCCAAATATCCAATACCTTGAGCAATTGTGTTAAGCAAGAGCGCCCCGGCATAAAACCGTGTTGGCAATCTTTTACAAGGTTGTTTCGTAGTAGATGTTCCATCGCGGCATCTCTGATAATACTCTCAAGTACATTACATATTATGCTGGTCAGGCTCACCGGTCTATAGTTGTTCGTGGAGTGACTATCGCCCTTCTTGAGGATAGGACTCACATAAGCCACTTTCCATTCACTGGGGACCATTTGTTCATCCAGGTATTTACAAAACAGGATCTTCAGGGGCTCTGCAAGCTCGTTGCACAGCTCTCTTAGCACTCTAGGATGCACCATGTCAGGTCCGGGACTCTTATGGACCTTTAGCCTGGACAGTTTATTTCTAATACCCTCTTCTGTGAACACAATGTGGGTCAGTGCTGTGTCGAACCGTCTGTCCTCAAACGCAGGAAGGTTAGTTGCATCCTCTCTTGTGAACACTGAGGAAAAGAAGCTGTTCAATGCCTCAGCTTTATCCTGGTCAGAATCTGCGTAACTACCATCTTCAAGCCTCAGGTCTGATACTCCTACTCGCGTTTTCAATTTCGACTTTGCATAGCGGTAAAACGCCTTTGGGTTTGACTTGACCTCGCGTGCAACCAGCCTCTGGAACTCCTTTTCAGCCCTCCTACACTCTATCTTTGCTTGGTTTCTGGCTCTTGCATACATCCTCCTGTCTTGCTCATCGTTTGACCCAACCCACGTCTTGAATTTCTGGGTTTTCTTCTTAATTTTGTCGACCGCCGCATGGCTCATGTGTAGTGATCCCCTTGTATTCTTGGAACTCGAATCGTTTTCAGTTAAAAACTATTACATCACATGTATATTTTACCTAAACTGCGTCTGAATAAAAATATTCTCGGAAATAAATAGTAGTTTTGCTGAAACGTGATGTATTTTAATGTAAAATAGGATAAAATACATGACGAAAACAAAAGATTTTACCTAACCTTCCGATGTTCAAGAGAAGTTACTCGTTTTTTTAATAGTTTTTGGTTGAAATATTGTTATATTACAATGGTATTCTATTCATACTGTGCTTGATATAATGAATTCGCGGAAATGTAATATTTTTGCTGAAATGACGTACGTATTACAGTGGAAAGTGGGATAAAATCGTGACGAAAACAATGACTTTCGCTTTCTTTCGTTCAAAAGATGTTACCGTAATCGCTTTTCGAATGGTTTAGTTAAAAAACTGTTGTATTACAAAAATATTCCCTCCTAATTGACTTGAATGGAAATATACAATATTTTTGTTGAAACTACCCGTGTTTCAGTGTAAAGTGTCGTAATAATAAATGGTAAACAATTTGCCTTCGGCACTAGCCTCAGTTTATAGGACGTAGAGCGTTTTTACTGAAGGTTTTGTTGTTCCATTACCCTCAAACACGTGGGTCGACCTATAAACGAGGAATATCATAAATTAACGATTTTTTGGTCAAAAAATCAGGGTCGACCTATAAACTATGGGGGTTATAGACAAGTATATACGGTATTTGTTGTGTTTAATTGTTATTTTTGGTGTTTTAAGGTTATTTGTAGGTTATTTTGAGGTGTTTTATGTTTTTTGTGATGTTTTGTGGTCATTTTGTACTGTTGTATGGTTATTTTGTGGTATTTTGTAGTTATTTTTGCGTTTTATGTTTATTTTGTTTTATAGTGGATTATGGTTATTTTCTGGTGTTTTGTGGTTATTTGTGCTGTCTTATGGTTATTTGTGCTATTTTATGGTAATTTTGTGATGTTTTATGGTGTTTTATGATGTTTTGTGGTTATTTTCTGGTTATTTGTGTGTTTTATGGTTATTTGTTTGTTTTATGGTTATTTTGGGTGTTTTATGGTTATTTGTAGTATGTTATGGTTATTTGGTGGTGTTTTATGATGTTTTGTGGTTATTTTCTGGTGTTTTATGGTTATTTGTGGTGTTTTGTGGTGTTTTAGCTATTTTATGATGTTTTGTGGTTATTTTGTGGTGTTTTATGGGTATTTTATGGTGTTTCATGGTTATTTATGGTGTTTTATGGATATTTTGTGGTGTTTTATGGTTACTTTGTGGTGTTTTATGATTGTTTTGTGGTGTTTTATGGTTATTTGTGGTGTTTTGTGATGTATGGATATTTTTGGTATTTTGTGACTATTTTGTTGTGTTTTATGGTTATTTGTGGTGTTTTATGGATATTTTCTGGTGTTTTATGGTTATTTTGTGGTGTTTATGGTTATTTTGTGGTATTTTATGGTTATTTTGTGGTGCTTTATGGTTATTTCTTGTGTTTTATGTTTTATTGTTATTTTGTGATGTTTTATGGTAATTTTCTGGTGTTTTATTGTTATTTTGTGGTGTTTTTGGTGTTGTGTGGTGTTTTATGGTTATTTTGTGGTTTTTATGGTTATTTTGTGATGTTTTATGGTTTTTCTGATGTTTTATGGTTATTTTGTGGTGTTATGGTTATTTTTGGTGTTTTTGGTTATTTTGTAGTGTTTTATGGTTATTTGTGGTGTTTTATATTTATTTGTGGTGTTTTATGGTTATTTTCTTTATATGGTTATTTTCTGGTGATTAATGGTTATTTGTGGGTTTTTATGGTTATTTGTGGTGTTTTATGGTTATTTTATGGTGTTTTATGGTGTTTTATGATGTTTTGTGGTTATTTTGTGGTTATTTGTGGTGTTTTATGGTTATTTTGGGTGTTTGGTTATTTTATGGTTATTTTGTGGTGTTTTATGGTTATTTGTGGTGTTTTATATGTATTTCTGGTGTTTTATGGTTATTTTGTGGGGTTTTATGGTTATCTGTGGTGTTTTATGATGTTTTATGTTTATTTTCTGGTGTTATGTGATTGTAGTGAGTTTTGTCAGACCAAACCAAGCTAGTAGGAAAACATTCATATCAGTAACTATGAGGGAAGTCTTAGGTGACGTTATTGTTTGTAAATGGCGAGGTCCCATTATCGCCTCTGGGGCTATTCCAGATACTGCACAATATCAGTGTTGCAGTGACAATTTTTAAGGTAGCGGAGCTCTAAAAATAATTTCCGTTTCCAAAACCGTATCTACAGTATATATATATATATATATATATATATATATATATATATATATATATATATATATATATATATATATATATATATATATATATATATATATATATATATATATATATATATATATATATTATCTAATGTGCTTATCCTTTTGATATTGGTCACATCTATAGCCCTTATGCGAGGAAGTACTTTACTGTTTTAAGTGCTTAGAAGTGCACCTGTTATCAAAGTCTTTCTACAACATTGATAAGTCTTAAAATGTGAGCTGATATGAAGGAGAGATTAATTATATGAGGATATATTCGGTTTTGTATATGTATTATTAATGCAAAATGAAGTTGACTGCTTGATATATACAGATTTATAGTAACATATAGAGCTTACTATAACTTCATGTGTGAAATGTTGTGTGGTGGAGTGGATGAAGAGGAATACACTAAAGTGGTATGGACATGTGCCGAGGATGCATGAAGACAGGCTGACCTAAAAAGTTTATGATAGCAAGAGAGAGGGGAATGTTGGGAGGGGTAGACCACTTGCCACCTGGGAGAAAAGAGTTTCAGAGTTTGTTGAAGAGAGAGCGGGAAGGGGAGGAAGAGTGTTTGAGAGATCAAGCAACAATGACCCTAAATGGATAAATCATTATTTAAAGAACATTATTGCTCAAAGGAAGGCTATAGGAAGGAGGATAAATCGTGGCGAAATTTACCTCCTGGATTATTATAAGGTATTGGCCGGTAGGGTTAAGACCGAGATAAGGAAAGCAAAGAGGAATATTGAGCTGAGGATAGCAAGGGAGGCGAAGACAAACCCCAAGGGATTCTATCAAATGTATCAAACTAAAACACGAGAAAAGATTGGGTCAATACAGTCAGATACCGGCGAGCTAACTGATAACGACGGAGAAATGAGCAATAATCTGAATAAATATTTTTCAACAGTTTTCACCACCGAAAATTTAAACATGATACCCGAGGCACCGACTCTACTCAGAGATAGTGAAGAAAACAAATTAAGCGAGATAGTAGTGACTAGCAACGATGTTAGTAAGCATATAGACAAACTAAAGCCTTATAAGTCGCCTGGTCCCGATGAGATATTTGCCAGAGTACTATAGGAATGTAAGGAAGAGCTTAGTATGCCCTTAGCAAAGTTGTTTAACATGTCCTTAAAAACAGGTGTAGTACCAGAATCTTGGAGGATAGCGAATGTAATACCGATTTTCAAGAAGGGAATAGATCACTATCATCTAACTACCGTCCAAGCAGTCTAACATCAATTGTAGGCAAATTACTGGAAGCAATCATTTCAAACTCTATTTGAAACCACCTGGAGAAGCACAAATTGATCAATGATTCCCAGCATGGCTTCACAAGCGGGCGTTCATGTCTAACTAATCTATTAACATTCTTTTCATCACTTTTCGAATCGGTGGACGAGGGGCACAATTATGATGTGGTATATTTCGACTTTAGCAAAGCCTTCGACAGAGTCCCCCACGAAAGACTAATAAGAAAGGTAGAAGCACATGGCATTAAAGGTAATATTCTAAAATGGATTAGGGCGTGGTTACAGGACAGGAAACAGCAAGTGAGCATTAACGGCACTAAATCCCATTGGAGCAACGTCACTAGTGGAGTTCCCCAAGGCTCAGTACTTGGACCATTATTATTTATTATATACATAAACGACATAGATATTGGCATAGACAGCAACATAAGTAAATTTGCTGATGACACTAAAGTAGGACATGTAATTAAATCTGACGAGGACTCCGCAAAACTACAGGAAGATCTAAAAAAAATTTTCGAATGGTCTGAAAAATGGCAGATGAAATTCAATGTGGACAAATGTAAAGTACTCAGTATAGGAGACGTAAACAGGGAAACCAGTTATCAGATGAACAACGATGCCATTGAGAAATCCGACTGCGAGAGAGATTTAGGAGTAATGATAAGTAGGAATCTTAAGCCAAGTAAACAATGTGTTTTTGCTCGTAACAAGGCTAATAAAGTACTTGGGTTCATACAAAGGAGTGTTAGTTACAAGACTAGCGAGGTCATCTTAAGATTATATCTTGGGCTTGTGAGACCTCACCTGGATTATGCAGTGCAGTTCTGGTCAGCGAATTACAGAATGGATATAGAATCCTTGGAAAGAATCCAGAGGAGAATGACAAGACTAATCCCGGGCATTAGGTACCTTGAGTACAGAGACAGGTTAAAGCATCTTAATTTGCACTCCCTCGAGAGACGTAGAGCGAGGGGCGACATGATAGAGGTGTATAAATGGAAGTCAGGGCTAAACAAAGGGGACATTACAAAGGTACTCAAACTATCCAACCAGGAGCGAACTCGTAACAATGGATTTAAATTAGACAAATTTAGATTTAGTCGCGAAATTGATAAAGACTGGTTTGGAAACAGAGTAGTGGATGAATGGAACAAGTTACCAAATATCATCATTAACTCGAATATGCTGCATAGCTTCAAACATAGGTTGGATGCTTATATGAGCAATAGGGGTTGGGTGTAAATGGGACTGCCCAGTATGGGCCAATAGGCCCGCTGCAGTTTCCTCCATTCTTATGTTCTTATGTTCTTATGAGAGTAAGTGAGGTGTGCAAGGATAAAATTGCCTGGAGACATTTCTCCTTTGGCCACCCCCAGTTGGGGAATTCCCGGGAGGGAACAAGGCGTCGGCGATATTGATTGATTGATCAAAACAGATGTGCCAGAGGGCGCTCCGGTGAGCTTCGACTGCATTGCACCCCTGCATGATATTAGCATGATCACTGTCTATATGTGTCATCAGTTCTCTGGTATGGAAGCTTTGATCTTGGCGGAAGGTGTAGTGATTGTTTATCAGACCACAGCTTACAGCCCAGAGAAGAACAGCACATATAGCAATGACCGGAAGCGCAGGTGTATACACCCTCGTAAGTTGACCCACCCTTCGTGATTAAAGTGAGATTAAGACCTGACCCAAAAGAGTTCATGGTCACTTTGAACCAGAGTTCTCACTGCCGGGTCGTTAGCTTAACCCGGCGACTTGACCGTGTTACTCAAGAAGCTACCTTCCAGCGGGTACACCTGCTACACCACATTTATAACAAGTACAAACTCCTATAGAAGATATAGGAAAAATTTATAGGTTGTAGGATTGTAAAGTGAGGAAGTGGATACACTTCCCACCGGGGTGATATGATAGTAGTATTTAAGTGGGTGAAAGGAATCAGTAAAGGAGATATAGATAAAGTTCTTATAATATCAAAGCAGGATAGGACTCGTAGCAACGGATTTAAGTTGGATAAGTTTAGGTTTAGGAGGGAGATAGGAAGGAACTGTTTCACAAATAGGGTGGTGAACGAGCGGAACAAGCTTAGCAACTTTGTAGTAAGTGCTGGAACGCTGGAAAGTTTTAAAGGGAGGTTAGATAGATTCATCCATGATAGAGAGTGGTAGTAACTCTCGACAGGAACTGCCATTCACAGGCCAACCCGCCTATTGTAGACTCCTTATTTTTCTTATGTTCTTATGAGCAACGAAATTTAGAGAAATCCGAATGTGAGAAATATTTAGGATTAATGATAAGTAGGAATCTTAAGCCAAGTAAACAATGTGTATTTGCTCGAAACAAGGCTAATAAAGTATTTGGTTTCATACAAAGGAGTGTTAGTTACAAGACTAGAGAGGTCATCCTAAAACTATATCTTATGCTTGTGAGATCTCACTTGGATTACGCAGTTGATTTCTGGTCACCGCATTACAGAATGGATATAGAATGGGACAACCAGAATGGGCCAATAGGCCCGCTGCAGTTTCCTCCAGTCTTATGTTCTTATGTTCTAAGCCCAAGAAAGAATTCAGAGGAGAATGACAAGACTAATCCCGGGCATTAGGAACCTTGAGTACCTGACCTAGTTTGGTGAAGGACGTGCCCCTAAGTGCTCGTGTTAGTGACCAGAGGAAATGGCCGTCGTGGATCGATGTGTTGTAGGAGAAGAGGGGCGGAATGTGAGGAAAGATGACCACCTGGCCACTCTGAGAGTGGTTGTATATACCGAGAAAGTAGACGTCATAGCAATCACCGAAACTTGGATGAATCTAGCAAGCAAGAACTTTTTATCAGAGTACCACATAGAAGGGTACAACCTTTTTCACAAGGACAGGGAAGGTAGGAAGGGGGGAGGGGTCGCACTCTTCGTCAGGGATACATTAAAAGTTGTATTAATAATTCAATAAAAGGTGAAATAGGAACCGAGTCTGTATGGGTAGAAATTGCGGAAGGAAGAGAAAAGCAAATTATGGGAGTGATTTACAGGCCCCCAAGTCTTGGGAAAGAAGCAGCTCAGCCCATGTGGCAGGAAATGAGTAGGGCAGCAAAATATAACAACCTGTGCATTATGGAAGATTTCAACTTCAGAAATATTGACTGGGACAACATTGTATGTGACTATGATTCTGAAGACTTCCTAGACGCAGCACAGAACAACTTCTTAAAACAACTAATTACAGAACCTATAATATGTTAGACCTAGTATAAACAAATAAAGAAAATATTATCAGAGATGTCACAATAGGGGATGATCTAGGGAACAGTGATCACAGAGAAATCAGGTTCACCCTAAATTGGGAAACGAAAAACAATGACAATATGGTCAGTGTCCCAAACTTTCGATCGGCGGATTATCAGGGGTTAAGAAGGTGCCTAGGTGAGGTCGCCTGGGAACAGTCAGGTCAGTCCCCAGTAGGAATGGGTGAGGTCACAGGCAACACAACAATTGATCATGACTATAATATATTCACTAGTATACTACGTAAAGCACAAGAACAAAATATACCAAACAGAAAATTAGGTCAAATAAGAATGAGCCAAGGTGGATGACCAAAAAACTAAAACATGACATAGGAATAAAGAAAGGAATTTATAAGAAACTAAAGGGAGGGGAAGAGCAGCTCAGAAATTGGTATAATGAACTATCTAGGAATGTTAAGAAAAATGTGAGGAAGACAAAGAGGGACTACAAAATCAGGATAGCAAGAGAATCAAAGGTGAATCCCAAGGGTTTTTTCCAGGTATATTGGACAAAGGTCAGGGACAAAGTGGGACCTTTAAAGTCAGAGAGAGGGGAAGTGATCGATGATAGTGAGAAAATAAGCAAAGCATTGAAAAGCTACTTCTTATCAGTTTTCACAGAAGAAATTCACGGGGAAATTTCAGAGGTGGAACTGATATTTAGGGGAAATGAAAAAGAGAAATTAAAGAATATCACTATCAGAAAAGAGGATGTTCTTAGAAGATAAATAAATTAAAGAAGACAAAATCCCCAGGGCCGGATGAAATCTTCCCTCGAGTTTTGAAAGAGTGTAAGGAACAGATTAGGGGACCCCTCGTAAATTTATTTACAAAATTATTACACACGGGAGTTGTGCCAGACTTGTGGAAACAGGCAAATGTAAAATCCATATTCAAAAGGGGAGACAGAGCATCAGCATCAAATTACCGGCCGATTAGTTTGACGTCAATAGTGGGGAAATTTCTTGAATCAATTACAGTATAGCAAATAGCATCCGATCGCATTTACAGAAAAACAAATTAATCTACGACTCTCAACATGGGTTTACAAAGGGAAAATCTTGTCTAACAAACCTGCTGACGTTTTTCAGGAAAGTCTTCGGGGTAGTAGATAATGACGAAAGTTACAATGTTATTTACTTAGACTTTAGCGAAGCATTTGATAGCGTACCGCATCAGAGGCTTCTGAGAAAAGTTAAGGCTCATGGTATCGAGGGGAAAGTCTTAAATTGGATAAAATCATGGCTCACCGATAGAACACAGAAGGTCAGCATAGATGGTGTTAAATCTGAGTGTGGCTTTGTAACCAGTGGGGTTCCCCAGGAGTCAGTACTGGGCCCACCCTTGTTCATAATCCACATAAACGATCTAGATACTGGGATCAGCAGTGACATAAGCAAGTTTGCGGATGACACCAAAATAGGGAGGCAGATTAATTCAGGGCAGGATGCAAATGCTCTACAGGAGGATTTAAATAAACTGCAGTTGTGGTCCGAAAAATGACAAATGAAATTCAACACCAGCAAGTGCAGCGTACTTAATATTGGAAGAACAAATACTGTCAATGTATACAGACTTAACAACATCAACCTAGAGAAGTCGACTTGTGAAAGACGCTTAGGGGTACTTGTAAGCCCGGACCTACGGCCTAGAAAACAGTGCGTTAATGTTCGAAATAAGGTAAACAGAGTATTAGGTTTTATATCTAGAAGTGTAAGTAATAAGAATGCAGAGGTCTTATTGCACCTATATCTTGCGTTAGTCAGGCCGCACCTCGATTATGCAGTTCATTTGTGGTGCCCTTATTATAGAATGGATATCAATTCACTGGAGTCGGTGCAGCGAACAATGATGAAAATTATTCAGGGACTTAGAAACATTCCATATCAATATAGGTGAAAGAAACTAAACTTGTATTCCGTAGAAAGACGAAGAGTGCGGGGAGATATGATAGAAGTATTTAAGTGGGTAAAAGGAATCAATAAAGGATATATAGACAAAGTTCTTACAATAACTGAGCAAGATAGGACTCGTAGCAACGGATTTAAGTTGGATAAGTTTAGGTTTAGGAGGGAGATAGGAAAGAACTGCTTCACAAATAGGATGGTGGACGAGTGGAACAAGCTTAGCAACTTTGTAGTAAGTGCTGGAACGCTGGAAAGTTTTAAAAGGAGGCTAGATAGATTCATGGTAGTAACTCTCGACAGGAGCTGCCATGAACAGGCCAACCGGCCTATTGCAGACTCCTTATTTTCTTATGTTCTTATGTGTCAGGTCACGACGTGAGGCTGGGCCCCCTGCCCTGCCACCTCCCTCCGACTTTCCTCCGTAATCCCCGACCTGACTCAGCAATGATAAACGACACCTGACTAAATTCTAGCATTAAAATTATGATTTAAATTCTTAAATATTTATACTAACCTTGAATATTTAACTTATGTTTTAATCCAGTGGCCTCTCACTTTATATACACTAAGCTCGAACATTTTTGTTTAATTACCTGTACATTTTATATTGGTCATGAAGCAAAAGGACTTCACCCTAAATATTTTCACGAGCCACATTAAGTGTCAAAGATCCACAGGCGGCTCGCGAGCAGCGTTTTGGCCACCCATGCCTGAACTAAGTACTTTGCGTTTGTCCACATTAAATGTCATCTGCCATTTTTCAGACCATTGGAAAAATTTGCTTAGATCTTCCTGTAGTTTTGCCGAGTCCTCGTCAAATTAAATTATACACTCTATATTAGTGTCCTCGGCAAATTTACTTATGTAGCTGTCTACGCCGATATTTATATTGCTTATGTATATTATAAATAATAATGGTTCAAGTACTGAGCCTTGGGGTACTCCACTGTTGACGTTACTCCAATCGGATTTAGTGCCGTTATTGCTCACTCGCTGTTTCCAGTCCTGTAACAACGCACTAATCCATTTTAGAATAACACTCTTATTAGCAGTTGCCGCAAACATCCCCCAGCCACTGGGCCTCCCTCAGGTCAGAGTGATCCCATTTCATGGACTTACGGTGGGAAGTGTATCCATTTCATGTGTTTACGGTGGGAAGTGTATCCATTTCATGTGTTTACGGTGGGAAGTGTATCCATTTCATGTGTTTACGGTGGGAAGTGTATCCATTTCATGTGTTTACGGTGGGAAGTGTATCCATTTCATGTGTTTACGGTGGGAAGTGTATCCATTTCATGTCAAGTGTGTAGAGTCATTGTCTAGTAACGTAAATATATTGATCTATTAATGTGTCCATGCCATTGAGTTAACTGATAAATAGCTGTACTTAGAATTGGTGTTTCGAGGCTTTCTCCCTTAGAACATATATTAACGATTAAATACCTATTCGGCCACTCTACCAAACTTCCTCACTTTACAATCCTACAACCTATTGTTACGAGTTGGGGATTTAGAATATAGTTATACGTCTACCCAGATCCCAACAGGTAACAACACCAAAAAAAACAAAGACAATCGGACTATAAAAGGGTAGACAAAGGATGAGAGCTTTCGTTGTGTATAATGAAGTACCATGAATTCCTTAACAAAATAATCAGCTTCCTATAAATTACCCTTAACCAAACTTAACCTAAACATTAACAGTATATACATATTAATACAACATAAAACAATCGTGAAGCAAGGTGGAGGTGGGAGAGGCAATACAAGATTACAAATACTTAAGTGAGGAGCTGAGATGGCTGACGAGTAAGGCTGAGTATTGTAGAAGACGGTAGGTAGTCACTGTGCCGTAGGTTTCCAGGATAGGTGATCCTGTGGTCACTTCCCAGAGTGTAGTGCTCTCTCCTCGAATTGGAGCTCATAAAGAAGACTTGGAGGAAGTGACGCAACAACCAGGATATGGAGAAGGGAAACCCCGGAGTGGTAACTAAGACGAGTCATACTCCTGTCTCGTCCCTAGATGGCGTTGCTCGTGGTGCTGGGTAGGTAGATCAAGAAAATAGATGGCGTGGTTCGTAGTGCTGGGTGGAGGGGTTCATAACACTATAAATTCTTCCTATATCTTCTATAGGAGTTTCCACTTGTTACAAAGGTGGTGTAACAGGTGTACCCGCTGGAGGGTAGGTTTTTGAGTAACACTGTCATGTCGCCGGTTAAGCTAACGACCCGGCAGTGAGAACTCTGGTTCAAAGTGACCGTGACTTGGGTCAGGTCTTAATCTCACTTTCATCACTAAGGGTGGGTCAACTTACGAGGGTGTACACACCTGCGCTTCCGGTCACTGCTATATGTCCTGTTCTTCTCTGGGCTGTAATTTGTGGTCTGATAAACAATCACTACATGGTGTTTTATGGTGTTTTAACATTTTAGAAATGTCCTTCAATGTTAAATTTAAGTTCAACAATATGTTAACTGCCTCCAAGCTTTACCTAACTCAATCTAACATAATTTAATCTAATCTTAACCTAACCTAGCATAATTTAAGCTAATTCAACTTAGCCTAACCTGGAAAGTTTTAAAAGGAGGCTAGATAGATTCATGGAGTGGTAGTAACTCTCGACAGGAGCTGCCATGCACAGTCCAACCAGCCTATTGCAGACTCCTTATTTTCTTATGTTCTTATGTTATAACTTAACTTAACCTATACTTAACCTAACCTAGCATCATTTTAACTAACCTAACTTAACCTAACCTAAAATTAACTTATCGAACCCAAACTTAAAATAAGTCATTATTGAATCACTTTATACACAACAAACTGCTTAAAATACAAGTTAACTAATATAACCACTTAAGTTAACTAATAGTACCAGTTAATAATGCTCCAACCTTTCTATAGATGCTGTGTGAGTATGATGAAGGCAGATACTATGACACTTGGACGGTGAGTATAGTTATCACCCTACTTCTGTACTTAAAATAAGGATTATTTAACAGTACGATTATTGGATTATTTAACAGTACGATTATTGGATTATTTAACAGTGCGGTTATTGGATAATTTAACAGTACGATTATTGAATGATTTAACAGTGCGGTTATTGGATTATTTAACAGTACGATTATTGGATTATTTAACAGTACGATTATTGGATTATTAACAGTACAATTATCTCCTTTCACAATTATGACACATCCAGAGAAAACGGTCACTTAATGAGTGTTTTAAGGGGTGATTTATAAAGATAATTTATTCAATTTATTTTGTCGCAACAGGTGACTGATCAAGTGACTAATATTAATGATGTCTGCACCCAAGTTCACGATACACACAGCTGTGATAACCACTGCCAAGCTTATCAGGTGAGTGAAAAAATACCCAAACTTAAAGAGAGACAGAGAGAGAGAGAGAGAGAGAGAGAGAGAGAGAGAGAGAGAGAGAGAGAGAGAGAGACAGACAGACAGGCACTAAATACCTATTGTACTTTCCAACAGATCAATATGAACAGGGAAGTGTCAGTGTTCATCTGGCACTATATGGGCAAGAGTGTACGTGAATGGGAATTACTCAAGATCAAGGCAGCTCAATTGGCAGCCAGAGCACAAAGGTCAGTTCTTGGTCATGTCAGAGCACAAAGGTCAGTTCTTGGTCATGTCAGGGCACAAAGGTCAGTTCATGGTCATGTCAGGGTACAAAGGTCAGTTCAAGGTCATGTCAGGGTACAGGTCATCTTGGAAGACATAATCATATAGTTAGTAGTTTAGTGTTCATGTTTTTGTTATTGTCATTGCTGTTGTTATTGTTGTTATTTATGTGGTTATTGTTGCTGTTATTGTTGTTGTTATTATAAGAACATAAGAACATAAGAATGGAGGAAATTGCAGTGGGCCTATTGGCCCATACTGGACAGTCCCATTTACACCCAACCCCTATATTGCTCATATATCCATCCAACCTATGTTTGAAGCTATCCAGCGTATTCCAGTTAATGATGATATTTGATAACTTGTTCCACTCGTCCACTACTCTATTTCCAAACCAATGTTTGCCTATTACAAGCCTAAATCTAAATTTGTCTAATTTGAAACCATTGTTACAAGTTCGCTCCTGGTTGGATGGTTTGAGAACTTTTGTAATGTCCCCTTTGTTCAGCCCTGACTTTTTACACTTCTATCATATCGCCCCTGACTCTACGTCTCTCGAGGGAGTGCAAATTAAGATGCTTTAAGCTGTCTCTGTACTCAAGGTTCCTAATGCCCGGGATTAGTGTTGTCATTCTCCTCTGAATTCTTTCCAAGGATTCTATATCCATTCTGTAATACGGTGACCAGAATTGAACTGCGTAATCCAAGTGAGGTCTCACAAGCACAAGATATAGGTTCCTTATTTATTTCACACTTCAGATTATCCTTGACATAGAATGCTACTCCGCCTCCTTTCCTTGTCATTACAGTTAACTTTAAGTTAGCTTTAAATAAGGATTCTATTTATAAAATGACCTAAAATTATATTTATTTTTTTCTAGCTAAGATGGTCAAGATACCAGACGTCAGCCCCTCATCTTGTGCCATAGAGACGTCAGCAGTTGCCATAAACACGTCAACAGTTGCCATAGATAGCGCCATCAGTTGCCATAGATAGCGCCATCAGTTGCCACAGATATCATCAGTTGACCATAAAAACGTCATCAGTTGCCATAAAGACAGAAGTCATCAGTTGAGATAAAGACACGTCATCAGATACCATAAATATAAAAAAATATGGAGTTCTTTTCTTTAATTCTTAAGCCCAAGATAATAATTATGTACTTATAAAAATGTTGAATTTATTCACTTGCTGCAACGTTACCCCAGTGACAACCTTGGCAGCCCTACCACTTACTGTACAACATTAGATCATAAAAAGACGGGATGTTCTCAGCAGAAACACAAGTACCTGCCCTAGACTCCCCACCATAGGCTAGGACACAAGACCCGAAAATGTACAGTAAGGCATAAAATTGCAATAGTTGCTAAACATACAAACACCTGACAGAAATATAACACCTAAGACGAAAATTAGCTGAAACACAAACACGAGAAAACAGAAGCACGTGGGTTGAGCCCCAAGACCTAGCATTCTACTACTATTTTCCAATTTCATCGCTTTTCTTCTTGCACTATCCAAAAACCCCAAGTCCCTCCAAATTCCACCATCATTCTTCAAGTCCAGTTCCCGCACCACCAATCTACGCACCAGCATCAAGATCTCTTCATACTTACTTCACCCATCGATCGATCGATCGGTGATCTCAACGCTAGACACCGCATACTAGGACACCATACCAACAACGCAGTAGGCCGGGTCCTGAACACACTAGTGAGCCACGGCAACGTGGTACACCTCGGACCGGAATTCCCCACGTACATTAGAGCAGGCCACACAGGATACCCAGATATCGTGTTAACAAATCAACACCACCGCCTAAACATACTACTCGAACCCGGCCCAATATCCACTAGTGATCATCTCCCTATCATAGCCACACTCTCCACAGCCCCAACACAGATCCGGCCAGGCTAAGATTCAACTATAACCGGGCTAACTGGGAAAACTTCAAACAAGACTTAAATAACCCGCAACCCATACAATTACACAACAGGCATACTTCTCTAATAGACCGATCACTGGACACATGGTACGAGCACGTTAGCCAGGCCATGGAACACAACATGCCCAAGACCACTCACCGAGCATTACCACACCCTCAATACTCACACCAATCAAGAATCATACAGACACAATTTAGCAACCTAATTAAACTAATCACACAGCAAGGATGGACACCAGAACGCAGAAGGATATACAACATGTTACACGAACAGTTAATAAACATCTCAAAAGAAGCATACAACAGGAACTGGCAGAAGCTGATTTCAGAAACGGAAGGAAACTGCCATAAACCGAAACAGTTCTGGCAGAAAATAAAGCACTTAATGGGAACCTCCAGCAACGAGTCTAACTATATAGTAAATAGTAATCAAGTCAAATTAACAGATCCAACCGAACAAGAACCGGAATTTAGATCTTTCTGGAGTAAGATTTTTCAAATAACCAACGAAGAAAACTTAAACTTTTGCATGACCACAGAGAGGGAAGTATCCAACCACATGTCGCAAATAACCTGGATGACAAACTAAACAAACCAATCACGGTGGACGAAATAGTAAGAACAATCAATAGCTTTAAGAACAAGGCTCCTGGAGTCAGTAAAATAAATACAGTAAACTCATTTTACAGCAATTACCAAGTGTTACGCCGTCTCTTAATTTACTTAAATATCCAGGTTCTAGGCGTAACCAAACAAAAAAAGTGAAGTAAATTAAAAGGGAATAAAAATAAATAAAGTACACCTTTAAGAATTTCATTAATTAAATATTAACACAATAAGAGCCTCGTAGGCTGTCACAACAAATTGATTCACCATCGAAACTTTCAAGACACAAATGATACTAAACATCGAAACAAAAGAATAAAAATAAACCATTGGATTACGTTAACACTGCATAAACATATAAAAACTAACACTGAAATTAACTAACGTGAAACACTGAATTACTTAAATGTATCTAAGCAAATACTGATGGACATAAGTAGAGACATAAATAGGTACTCGCATAGATATACCACATTGGTGGCGACAGGAACAACAAATAAATTAAGCAGAAGTAACAAGTGACGAGTGTCACTCAAAGGATGTGAACTGTATGACAAGAGGACTGAGGACTGATCTACCTCCGCCAGTTGGTGGGTCCTATATATAAGGTCGGCTCACGCCACGCGACCCGCCGGTGGGTCGTTTAACGATGCAGATGGTCGTTAGAGAACAAAGAATACTTGTTACAATACTAAATAAAGATATAAGATGGGCTTGAACAAATAATGACAGTTAAAACCTTAACAGCACAGGGTAAGGTGACTAGAATACATAATGGTAAATTTAACACATCATAACAGGAATAATATGGAACAACATTGGAGCATGTTATATATAAAAAAAATAGAAAAATACGACACGGTCGTAACACAAGCAACATGGTACTTCTACTAAGAAATATATTCAATGCATCCATAGCTTCAGGCTACTACCCAAAGAAATTCAAGACAGCAAATATCAGACTGATACCAAAACCGGGAAAAGCCCCCACAGCAGTAGAAAACTTCAGACCAATCTCTCTTAGAAACACCGGGAAAATTTTTGGAAAATATAATTAACCAACGATTAAGAACACACCTGGAACTGGAATACAAATACAACCCTAGACAACACGGATTGAGGAAACACAGAGGAACAAACACAGCCATAGCCCTTATATACGAAAGTATTGCAAACGGAATGCATAATAAAGAACAGTGCAACATAGTATTAAGGGACGTGGCAAAAGCGGTCGATAAGGCCTGGCACTTGGGACTTAAATATAAAATAACCAATCAAGAACTACCCAACAACTTCACTTCTCTACTGTGTAATTTCATAGACAATAGAGAAGCACACATTATAATAGGCAATAACAAAGGCCCAAGCTTCAGACTTTATAGTGGAGTACCACAAGGAAGTAACTTATCCCCAACTCTTTACACAATCTACACTTCAGACATGCCGCCACCAATTCCCGGTGAATACATCGCATATGCTGATGTAACCAAGATCATCCGCCATCCAGGCAAGGCCAAACAGATGATGGCATTAAAAACAGCTCGCGCCATAATACAAATAAATAATTACGAGAAGAAATGGAAAATAAAAACTAAAACACAAACTAAAGATCATACACATTTCAAGGATAAACCCAGCACCAATCACAGTAAACAACGAAGAAATACAATACTCAAACGAAGGAAAAATACTGGAGCTAACAATAACAAGAACCGGAATAAATAAACACATAACAGAACGTAATAGACTAGCCCGAATACAGCTAACCAAATTAAGAAGATTCGGCAAAATGGAAGAGAAAATACAACTACACCTATTTAAAGCACTTGTCCGCCCCCATCTTGAATACCCGCCAATACCATTAAACACGATCAGCCTTACCAACCAATTAAAACTCCAGGCAACACAAAACAAAGCCATCCGCAGAGCCTCCAAACAACGTCCCCCATACACAACCAAAATTAAAGAGCTTCACGAAATATACAACATTTTACCACTGAACATAAGAACATACAGCCAAGCACAGGCAGTATGGCACAAACTAGAAGTCATGGAAGACGAATTATACCATCGACTAAAAACAGAGGACACCAGAAGATCACACAGCTGGTGGCCAAAAAGCCTTCTCCATAACCCTCAAGAGCCAGAACTATTGTACACAAAAGATGAGTATTCTACTAGTTACACGAGGAAAACCTCTCCAACTTACACAATTATATGCCACAGCATAAATAACTTCTTGACGCCAATAAGATAAAAGATGAGAGTATTCTACTAGTTACACAAGGACCTAGTAGACCTCTCCAACTAACACAATAACAAACAACCCCTTGCTAGCTAGCTTAGCCTCCTCCCCCCCTGTTCCCTTGAACTCAGGCGACCTCTTAGTGCGGCCTTCACCACAGCCAATCAAATCGTCTCTGCTAGGTGGATAGCCCACCTGCTCTTATTCTCTTCTACTTTACTTCCCGTTTCATAACTTTCCTTCTACCTTACCTCTTCTCTCCCTTCCCATGGCAAGCCATTGCCATTTTATCTCCATTATCATCATCATCGGGAGACCACTCTACACTCGGCTACCGGACCAGCAACATTTCTCACAGCTCCACACCACCCAGCTTCCTCAGAAACCTCCTCGCCCTACAGGACCTCTGAGCAAGTTTCTCCTCACGTAGTCACTCCTAAGCACTGCACTGTACAACAATATATATACAGAAAGCGCATTGTGAGTTTCTATTCTACCTCATTCCTGAGTGTGAGATATCTACATGTACGTATGTTTGTGTGCCCATACTAAGATAATTATTGACAACTGGCCACTTACAGTACGCTATAAGACCTACATACAAAGCAAAAATCAGGAAATAAAAAGTATGAAATAAAATAGCCGAATGTGGTGGTTGTGTTATTAAATGGCCTGTTCGAACGGAACGGCCCAAGTGTTCATGGATGCGAGTTATCAAATGTCTTTAGTTTTACCTATATACGCTGCCCTACAGCTAGCACACGTAAATTGATAAACAACTGAGGATTGCAGGTGTGTGTGTATGGTGTCTTTAATTTTAAAGAATTTCTTAATTGAACTCTGGGTTTTAAAGATTAGTCTAAGAGAAATTTGTGGATAGAATTCATTGAAAAGCTTCTTAAGTTTATTTCTAAGGGTGAAACTGAGTGGGCCTGTGTACGGGATGGTGAGATAGAATATTTAGGGACAGTGTGTATTTGAGGCTGTGTGGGACTAAAAAACCTATTACGCGTTTTGCCAATATAAGTGTCTGTAAATCTCTTAGGGAAACCATTGTTAAATAGTAGTTCCTTTATGTATTTTAGTTCAATGTCCAAGTGGAAATAGCTTGAACATATATTGAAGGCTCTGTTGGTAAGAGTACGTACTAGATTACGTTTGTAATTAAGAGGAATAAAAGATGAAAATTTTGAACTCAAACCAGTGAAAGTTGGTTTTCTGTATAAGGCTGTCTCGAAACTATTAAGAAGACGGTGGATATTAACATCAAGGAATGGAAGAATATTTTCCTTTTCCAATTCACAAGTAAATTTGATGTTGCCATATTTCTAATTTAAATAATTTAGGAACATAGGGACGTGATCAAGTGGTCTGAAAATTAAAAAAGTGTCATCAACAAACCGACGATAGAACAAAGGCTTAAATTGGGGGGGACATTCGGTAAGCCAAAGCTTCTCGTGGTGACTGAGGAAAGCGTTGGCCAACGTGGGACCTAAAGGTGAACCCACAGCAACACCATCACATTGTTTATAAGCTTTGTTATTAAATAAAAACAAACAATCATTTACAGCCAAATTTAAAAATTCTTTAAATGTGTAGGAGGGTGTAGAGATGTGTAGGAGGGTGTAAAGGGTGTGCTGAAGGTGTGTAAGGATGGATAGGGATGTGTAGGAGGGTGTAGAGATGTGTAGGAGGGTGTAAATGGGATGCCGAAGGTGTGTAAGGATGGATAGGGATGTGTAGGACTTTTAATCCCTCTCTTCACAGAGCGAGACAAGGGAATATTAACAATAGTAATTTTGTGCATAACAGGAGGAGCTGGACGCGTTCGCCACCTAATAGGGAAGTCCAAGTTTTCTACATACCCTTGTAGTTACTGTGGAAAGCCAAGTCATAAGGCAGAGGTTTGTTGGACAAGGCTGCAGCTAAATACGGGCAAACCAGCTATGATTGTTACTGAAGAGACTAATACGTCACCAGTCGGAGTGATGGCTGATTTGAGTAAGGCTGACAGCATGCCAATTGGGTTGGTTTTCACAAAAGGTGAAGTACAAAAGAGTGCAGTTTCAGTTCTCGCCTCACGAGACTTTGATCCTTTCCAGGAGAGTTTTGCGAAGGACCCAGACGTTGGTACCTTTCGTCCCTTTTTGTCACAAGGCACGGTAGAAGTTGATGGTGTCGAAACACCAGTCACTATTTTGAGAGACTCTGGTTGTCTCCAAACTCTCATCAAAGAGGGTGTTGTTGCAGCGAGGAAGACTGACAAATACGTCGTTTTGGGATCCCTTTGGGGTCAAGGTGTGGCTCCTTTGGTTTTAGTACGTGTCAAGTCTTTTTGTTTTTCAGGGATAGCTAACGTAGCCTGCGTGCACGAGCTGCCTGTTGCTGGAGTGGACCTCATACTCGGAAACGATTTGGCGGGAGGTCAAATGGGGAACGTAACCCCACCTCCTGTGCTGCGGGAGACTAGAGTCTACCGCAGAGCTGCAACAACTTGAAGATGATATGCCCGATGTTTCCCCTTTGTGTTGTAGATGATTCACTTTCCTAAGAAGGACTTTTTGCTAACCCAATTGCTTCCCATGACATTTCTTCCGCAGTAAATGCTGTGACCGGGAGAGTTGCTTTAATAGCTGCGCAAGAGCAAGACGATTCATTACGGCTCTTGTTTGATTCAGCCAATGATTCAGGCCCTACCACAAGATATTTCAGTCAAGACTGTGTTTTGTGCCGCCGCTGGCTCCCACCGACTATGTCAGAGGAAGACGCGGACTGGGCGTCTGTCACTCAAATAGTTATCCCACACACTTACAGACAACATGTTCTAGCTCTGGCCCACGACGGTCGCTTTTCTGGACATCAAGGTGTCCGAAAGACGTTCAACAGGCTGGCCAGAAAGTTCTATTGGCCAGGTATGAGGAGAGATGTCACTAAATATTGTAAGTGCTGTCATTTTTGTCAAAAGGTAGGCAAAGCCAATCAGGCTATTCCACCTTTTCCAGTTGTAAGAGTACCTCACGTACCTAAGCCCTTTACAACAGTACAGTGTGACATTGTAGGCCCTCTGCCTAAAACTTCTAGTGGGTTTGAATATTTATTTACAGTCATTCATGCCTCCACTAGGTACTTGCATGCTGTACCTCTTAGGAAAGTTACTGCTAGGGCCCTAATATCATCCATTTTATTTCTCTTACTTCTACTGTTCGCTCATGAAGTAAGAGGTCCTTTGTACATAGCTAGATATAGATTGTTAGGTAGTAGTGAAGAGAGCATTAGTGTATTAAGTTTAGTAGGAGATGTTAAAGAGAAGCTTCTAAGTTGTTGGAGCCTTACCGCAGACCACTTACAGCAGTCGCAGTCCAAGACCAAGACATGGTACGACAAGCGTGCCAGACACAGAGAGTTCCAGATAGGAGATCAAGTACTCATTCTCTTGCCGAGACATGGACAGCCGCTCCATGCGAAGTTCAGTGGGCCATATAGAGTGGTGAAGAAGGTAAGCCCCACGAATTATATTATCTCTTCACTTTTTTTGTTTGGTTACGCCTAGAACCTGGATATTAAAGTAAATTAAGAGACGGCGTAACAATATATATATATATATATATATATATATATATATATATATATATATATATATATATATATATATATATATATACTCTATATGGTGAAAAGAAACCAAGGAGACGCCACTCTATATATTTTTTTTATTCTTTCTTTTTTTATCACACATTTTCAGTACACTTAGAGAAATAGTTAAAGCTTATAAAGGTAATAATAGTTTCTAGGAAGACAATATTATTTCTATATTGGGATACGTATATCTTGTAGGACAAACATTTTACACTACAACACATGTATTTTCATTTACATGTTTAATGTTAAACAACAATATCAAGGATTTACACATTTTATGTAGATTGTTGTATTCATATATGAATTGGTAATGTGCAAAAGCTATCTACCAAGAATTTATGAAACACCGCCTCAAGTTTTACAAAATTATATCTTCAATCTCAGAGTTCTCCATTACATATCACAAGGCTCGGGGATCTGTTGCCGAAGAGCCCGACCCAAACAGGCTGGGGTGAGCACCAACAGGAGGTTTGGTAGTGTTATGTGGGTGATGGCTACGGACAACCCACCATGGTGTACAAATACTAAGATAAACTTCGCGCGTAGACACCTAACTAATGACAGTGAATAAGGAGTCAGTCACCTGAGTGTGATAGATATTCAAGTCACTTCACATAAATTAATGATTTCTTGTATAATTTAGAACAAGTCTCCAGCCTCTGCAGTGAATCAGCAGAATTATTCTCATAAATAAACGGTACTTCACGTCATTTCAGTGGTTAATTATTACTGTTAGCTCATAACAGCTCTACAGTTTGTACAGTGCACTAGAGTTACAGCACGAGAATGAAGATGTGTTCATGTTATTTCTCTTGAATTAGAAAATCACTGTCTAGCTTAGGATGAATCAACAAATAGTACTATGAATTAGATGAGTTTTCCCTTTACTTTAATGAATAAGAAGTTGTCTGTCTCAGGCTACTGGCGACGAGCTAAAATAAATGACCTGAGGCATCTATGAGTAAAGTGGTTCTCGGTTCTTGAATTGCTGTTATATCTATAAGGTTATACAAATTCGTTACTTAATCAGTTTTGGTTAGGTTAGGTGACTCGAAGCTTGTCTGGTTACTCAAAGGGCGCTATTAGTGACATCAAGACGAAATGTTAGAGTATTCCTGGTCCTTCGTTACTTCATACAGCTTCTGTAGAGATCAGCGTGCATTACACCTTGGGCGAACCAAATTTTGGTCTGTACGTATAATAAATCATCTTGGGCATTAGGATAGAATTTAAAGAGATGTTCAGTGAACTACAGGATGTCATTACTGTCAAAGTTGTAAACATGAGTCTTATTAGTCCTGGATATTAACGTAAAGTGACTCTTATTTTCCCAAGTGTCTCCGTTAAGTAAAAACACCGTTATGGGCGTCGGAATTGTTAAGAGATGAGACTATAGTACATGTCAATTCATAATCACGAATCAACATGAAAATTTTGGCATGAAAGTTGTACTTCATCTGGTGGGAGACTCATCAGTCAGTCGGCTTAAGCTTTAGTTATCTCAAGCTGAACAAAACACTACCTTACCATTCCTACTTCTCATGGAAATGGGGTCATTATTTTTCTACTGTTATTAAAATTAAAGGTTTACAACTAGTAAGAGATTGAAATTTACTTCAGTTTTCAGTTTTTCCTGAATGTGAGTAAATTATCTATTGCCACAAAGATTAAGAATACCTCAACAATATAGTTACTATTACTGTATTAACTCTTCTTAATCTCAACATTCTCGTTTGTACAGTGACATATAATGTTATCATTCTGGAAAATGTTACACGTGTTCATTCTGCCTTACTTTAAAGTCTTGATCCAAAAAGTTATATTTAGAGAGAATAAAGTTATATCAGTTTAATGAATTCAACACCTTAGTCAGTTTTCACATTTACAACTGCCGCCTTTGTACATTATCGGGAACAGTATAACAGTGTATATGTATTAGTCAACATAAGTGACCGAGGATAAGTATTTAGAATGCAGATACATCATGCAGATTTTTTACTGATTTTAATGGGTTGTTCTTTATAAGTGCACAGTAAGTATAATGAGATTACTGAGGTTTTCTTGAACTTATTTTATATCGCCTGGATGTGCTGTATAATGAGTGCCCCCCACACTACCCCACCCACCCGAAAAAGGGCCAATATTGAAAGTGGTATTAATTCCAAAAACTACACCTGATATTCACACATTTTATATATATATATATATAATATCAATCTACTAACAAACTTGCATAAGATCTTCACACTTGTACAGTCCCGTTCACTGATGCGTTTACAGGGGCTCGTCAGGTTTAGTGCAGTGTGGCAGCGCTGTGTTTGTTTACATTCGACAGAAGGAAAATCGCAAAAGTAAACATAGTAAAGAATCAAATTAAAACAATATTAAAACAAATATCTCAATGTAATGATTTGTGGAATGTTTATAAAACCCCTTTAAACGCACTAGTGAAGGGGACTGTACCTAGACTGTATGACGAGCCCCTGTAAATGCACTAGTGAAGGGGACTGTACCTAGGCTATACAATGAGCCCCTGTAAACGCACTAGTGAAGGGGACTGTGCATGTAATCAGTATAAGTCTAACATAAAGGAAACAAAAAGGTCCACCACACTAAGTAATTATAATAAACGTAAAATTTTATAGAGTAGTTGGCAACTATTCCTGTACTACTAAAGTTGTATAGGTGTTATATTAAACTGGAGTGCCGAGGGGTAAGGTTATGTTGCGATTTAACTTCAATATTTGTCAACTCTTTTAATTATGGGTTAAAGTAAATGTAACAAGGCAATAATTGTGAGATGTTTTGTTGAGAGAGAGAATGGACTATAGGAGTGGATTAAAGGGGTTTTCTAAAGGGGTGGACTATAGGAGTGGATTAAAAGGGTGGACTAAAGGGGTGGAATAAAGGGTGGACTAAAAGGGTGGACAAAGACAAGAATTAAAACAGGAAAGAATTTGAGTAAGAGTTCGATGACCAGGTTAATAAATAAATAAATAAATAATTAATATATATACCTGTATATTGTGTGTGAGTGTGTGTAGTAGTAGTAGTAGGATGATGTCAGGGCAGCAGCAGGGAACCTACAAGTGTGTGCTGGCCACCAGGCTGGTGGAGAGGCTGCCATTCACGCCATGAGATTGATATTTGAGCAGCGTGATTGTGAGGCCGTTCTCCTGGTGGATGCTTCAAACGCATTCAACATACTTAACCGCAAAGCTGCACTGCACAACATCAAGATCAAGTGTCCGAGCTTTGCAATGTATGTTGAAAATTCGTATAGGAATCCATCAGACCTCTACATAGTAAACAACAAGGCTCTACGAGGTGATACCATCCTACAGTCAACCGAGGAAACAACACAGGGGGACCCCGTTGCAATGGCAATGTATGCAATAGGCCTATCAGTGCTCCAACAAGAAATAAAATTTGAAACAACTGGGGTCAAACAAGTGGCATATGCTGATGACCTTACAGGAGCAGGAAAAGTGGAGAGCATCAAAAAGTGGTGGGACTTGGTAACATCACGAGGTCCACAAATAGGGTACCACCCAAACGCCAGCAAGTCCTTCCTCATCGTGAAGCCAGAACATTATGAACGGGCAATGGAGGTTTTTGGCGGAAGTGAGGTCAAAATAACTAAGGACGGCCAAAGACATCTAGGCGCAGTAATTGGCACTACGGACTTCAAGACCGAATACGTAGCGGGAAAGGTGAATGAGTGGGTTAGTGAAATCCAAGCTCTGTCTGAGATTGCTAACACAGAGCCACATGCGGCCTTTGCAGCATTCGCCCATGGAGTCAAGCATCACTGGAACTACCTGATGCGTACTATCCCTGATATCGGCCCCTCCTCCACCCTCTGGAAGAAGCTATCAGTGTCAAGTTCATTCCCAAATGAGTGAAACACCCTGACTTAACCCCAGCAGAAAGAGCACTTCTTGCACTTCCACCAAGACTGGGAGGGATGGGACTAACAAATCCAGAGGTGATTGCTGCCACTGAACATCAAAATTCACTTAAGCTCACGGCAACCCTCACGGACCACATAATAGCCCAGAATGCAACAGGGGAAGTGGATACCAGCGAAGTAAATAAGATTCGTAGGTCCATTACGACAGATCGACAGCACTGCCAAAATGATAAGTTGCAGCAACTATTGCTGCAGGTTCCAGAAAATTTGAAAAAAAAGTAGCTATAGCGCAGGAGGTGGGCGCCTCGAACTGGTTAACTACGTTACCGATAAGGGCAAATGGTTTCAGCCTTAATAAACAAGAATTTACAGATGCCATTGTTCTAAGGTACGGTTGGCCAGTAGAAGGTTTGCCCTCCCAATGCGTGTGTGGCTCTTCCTATGATAGCGATCACGCCATGGTGTGCAAGAAGGGGGGCTTCATATGCATGAGGCATGACGAGGTAAGGGATCTCACAGCAAATATGTTGAAGGAAATCTGCCGGGACGTCATGGTAGAACCGACCCTCCTTCCATTGGATGGCGAGATCTTCCAACACAGGACTTCAAACACATCTAACGAAGCCCGTGTGGACGTCAGTGCTCGAGGATTCTGGACGCGGGGACAGCGAGCTTTCTTCGACATCAGGATTTTTGATCCCATGGCCGCATGTCACCGTAACCTAGCTCTCGATGCTGCACATAGGAGGAACGAGAACGACAAGAGAAGGGCATATGGGGAGAGAATTCAAAACGTTGATCAAGGCAGCTTCACTCCTCTAGTGTTCACAACCTCTGGTGGGATGGGCCCAAGTGCAAGATGTTTCTATGCCAGACTCGCAGCGTTGATCTCCGAACAAAGCAGCAGCCCAGAAGTTATGTTACAGCCTGGATGAGATCGACTCCTTCTCTCTCCTTTTGCTCTGCCTCTGCCGAGAGCTTCTGCTCCGACAACTGCTGCAGATATTGACTATGAGGCTACAGTCACTGAATGCCGCATAGATCTGCGGCTCAACTAATTTAACACAGATAGGATAGCTTCTTATGTATTAGGATATTTAATATTAAGGTAATTAAATGGTGGCGAAGGTGTGGCTATTGGGGGAGGCTGGACGGCCACGTTAAAAAAAAAAAAAAAAAAAAAGTAGTAGTAGTAGTAGTAGTAGTAACAGTTTTAAAAATTTTATTATTTATTTTAATACACTTTGGACTTGATACACAAATCAGCCCACACTATTAATTGTCTAGTTAGGAGCGTTCACACTAGCAGCCTAACATAATACTGTCTGATTCTTGTGTCTGCAGATCTGATCACTGTAACTGTACACACTTTTGACACTGTTGATCACTGAAGTTTTATGCAGCTGACTCCAGTTAGTGGGAGTTGCTTACTTCTGTTTATGCTTACAACTTCAATACCATCGCAAAAAAATCACTGCAACATTACAAGTTAGCACTGAAGTGTAGCCACTGTTAACCACTGCCCATAACAAGGGCTTACTGCAGCCTCAGATATCAGAAGTTTACTTTCACTGCTCTAACTCGTGCTACTTGTATACTCGTAAGTCATAGCTGATCACTTTCCGTGGCTCAACATTCACTCTCCTCCTTGACAGGCGAGACAAGGGTTGCTGCGGGCTGTACCTTCTCTTCCTCCGACCTATGTCTTTGATGTCTCTGTTGGTGCTGCTGTTGCTGTTGTTGCTGTTGCTGTTGGTGCTGATGCTGTTGGTGCTGTTGCTGTTGGTGCTGATGCTGTTGGTGCTGTTGCTGTTGGTGCTGATTCTGTTGGTGCTGTTGTTGCTGCTGTTGCTGCTGTTGCTGTATCAATAGCCGCTGCTGCAGTTGGAGTTGCTGGAAATAGATCACATATATTCTTAAATCCGGACGCTAGATGTGAGGTTATGAGAGAGCACTCAAGAAACAGGGAAAAATCATCTTAAGAGGCCTGGAATTTTCAACTAATTGTTTACAAATATCCTAAACATCACTGTCTAGTCGTCTTTACAGCCAAAGAAGCCCTGGAAACTGACGTCAGAAATAAAGAAAAATAAATAAATAAGGAAAGAACGGATATTAGCTAGATCAGGGGTTCTCAACCAGGGGGGAATTCTCCCCAGGGGGGGAATTCAGGTTTTCAGGGGGGGAAAACTGATTCGGTAGCAAGAGATATGTTCGATGAGAAATCAATCACAGAATTTTGGCCCTTGATGTGCGATTCCTACCCAAAAGTGGCAGAAAGAGCTATCCGTGCATTGCTTCCGTTTGTGTCGACATATCTTTGTGAGTCAGGCTTTTCAACTCTGTTGCAAATTAAAACGAAGCAACGTAGTAGATTAGAGGTAGAAAATGACCTGCGTTGTGCCCTTTCAAGCACTCCTCCGCGTATCCCAGAATTGGCGAAGAAAAAACAATCACAGGTTTCTCATTGACTGTAATCTTCATCTGAATAAAATTAATTACAAATTTACAATATCCTGGTATTCTATTGAACTTTTTGTTTATTGCATTATGCTTCAGTTTGGTCTGTTAAGTAATTCATTATAAATAAAAAAAAACTATTTTACTTTTATTCAAGTTTTATAAATCCATCAACATTTTCAATTGGCATTTAATTTGTAAAACTCCACTATAAAAATAATCCATGTAAAATTGTAAATGTATATGTACTAATATGGAAAAAATAAAGGATTTTCAGTATTATATGCATATTATTTGGAATGCACTTTTTGAGGCAGACAATCTTGGAAAGGAGGGGGGAATGACATTCTGACATATGGTGAAAGGGGTGCATGGGACAAACAAGGTTGAGAACCACTGAGCTAGATGATAAGAAGAGTGTATAAAAGTGAAGCGAACAAAAGAAGAGGAAGGAAGCGGTAAAGTGAAGTAGAAGGGGAGTGCGAGGGAGTGTGTGGTGTTGTATAAAGATAGTTATTTAGAAGGAGTATTTTTTTTTTATGGGGAACAACTCACTCGGGCACAAGTCACTGACCCACAAGGAGGCCTGGGGGAAAAAAATAAGAGTAAAAAGAAATTAAAAACAGAAAATAAAAATATATTTATCTACACCACAAAGATGCCTGAAAACCAGCCTTTTGAAGTGAGACAGATTATATGAGTATGGAAACGCAAAAGAAGGCAGAGCATTCCACAGTTTGGCTGTGTAAGGAAAGAATGGTGTACTATAACGGGTTATTCTAGTGTGACAGACATTCCACAGAGAAACGGTGGGCACCGCGGGCAAGACGTGTGTTACGAGCCCATGGCCTTGCCGGCGGTACACAGGATGCCAAATCCACCGATTTTTGCCCGTTAAAGTACCTGTAAAAGAGAGAGAGTGAAGCAACATTGTGGCGAAGAGAAAGGGAAGGGAGATTGTCAACTAAAGGAGGAGAGTTAATAAGACGAAATGCTTTTGATTCCACCCTATCTAACAGTTGGACAGAAGAGCCACCCCAGATATGAGAGCAGTACTCCAAGTTAGGACGAATCAATCCCTTATATACTAGAAGCAACTGCTCAGGAGTGAAGTAGCTACGGCAACTGTACAGCATTTCCAGCTTCCGGGAGGCAGCTTTAGCAATGTTGAGGATTTGTGGCTTCCGTGACATTTTAGAGGAAATGGTGAGGCCTAGCATATCTAATTTAGAATTTGACAGATTGATTGCGTCCTGAAATGTAATTGGTGGGAGATCATCTAATTTGGAAAGTGTAATTGGTAAATACTGTGTTTTATTACTATTGAATTTAACTAAGTTTGTACCTCCCCATTAGGAGATGCTGCACAGATCCGGATTGTTAGATGGAATGATATCAGCTCTAGAAACATGTCTAGTTTGAGAGTTAAGGGGAAGGAGAAAATGTGAAGAAAAGTAAAGAGTAGAATCATGAGCGTAAGAATGGATAGAATTAGTCTGAGTGTAAAGTAAATCATTAATTAAAAAGAAGGAAGAGAGTAGGTGAAAGAACAGAACCCTTTGAGGAATTGTGTTGTAAGACGACTGAAATCTTAGGCCTACATCTTGCACACCGTTCATAGGCTCACATATTCTCACGCCCACATTAGGGGCTTGTGAGGTCATGCATGTCATTATGGAGTCTGTTTTGGAACATAACATTGGCAACAATAACTAGGTACAACCGTCAATAAGATGAAGGAAATATTTCCTTATGACCACAAGAGCACAGACCCCGGTGAAGACAGTGTGAGAGTGTACTGCGCACATCCTTGTCATTCCTAAAAACCCCATTTAATTCATATTACGCTATATAACATTCAAATCCACCGAGCTTGTAGAATCTCAGAAAACGGGAAACATTGATAAAGGATAACTCACCTACTCAATGTTACTAGACCATGTGTTGTATTGTACCCAGGTACAGTTATATCATATTAATTGTATGTATTCATAGCATTAAGGAGAACTCAGGGTATCCATAAGATGAATGTTAAAGTCCAGTTGAGCCAGACTAGTGTACTGTAGGACTAAGTGTGGATCAGGGTTTGAAGGTCATACTATTTACGTCTGTGAACGTGTAGCGAACATAACTTCCACAGATATCATATGAAAATACATGAAAACAATGATCTGGAAAAAGGATAAATGTATCAGAACTATGTGAGGTGTTGGAAGTAACCCAGAAACTATACTTGAAAGGAAATATCTTGTATGCGTCGGTATTAACTTAATACACCTCGTATCCTCACGTGACATATACCCACGACAGGTACAGTGATCAGAGAATCTTATGTCTGTGTTCAAATAGTGCAATGTGTGAGAGGAGGATCCCTCATTACAGTTTTAAGTGAAGTTGATACACCCCCGCCATGAACATTCAGCCTTTGTTTTAAGGCGCGTCCTGTACCCGCCTCGAGTGTGCCGCGTTGATATTATAACCCAATGAATTTACCCCCGAATTAGCAAACCAGAACCTTACCTAAGTTTGTACTTTAGGGTTAAAATATGTGTTTATACGGCATGAGTGACAATATGCCGAAAAGTGTTCAGGTGAGAACCGTAAGAAATAAAAGTAAAAATTAAAGATTGGAAACTGTAGGCCTACGCGGTGACAAGCGGAGGGGCACTGCACTCAGTGCCCTCCGTTCTACCGTCACCTCAGGTCAGTGTCCTATCGGGCTATATCCCGCCCTATAATTAAGGCTTATATAGAAGTTATTACAGTTTAAAGCTGTGCCTGATGTATAAGTGTAATAGTAATGTGTTAGGGGGTGTGATAACCGCCCGTCAGGCAATATTTCTCAGTGCCCTCCGTTCTACCGTCACCTCAGGTCCCATGCGGTCGGAGTGCCTTGCTGTGCGGCAGCCATTATCCCTGTGAGCGTCCCACCAGGTGATGACTACTCCTAGCTATGCCAATCCACTGTGAACCTGTGGATTTCCAGCACACCACTCCAAATGAGTAGTAACAAATAAGGAGACCGTGAGAAACTCTGCGGTCGTCACTTGGAGCGACCTATAATACCAGGCATAGAAATAGTACTGGTATGTCTCTTGGTGAAGCCCTCCGAGGACGTTGTGCGAACGAGGTGCCTGTTGTGTATACCTAAAAGTCACAAGGAATCCCATACCTGCAGGGGTGGAGTGTAACATGTGTGTTGAGATGGTGCTACTATGTATGATAACCGACGGTGCTATATTCCATACAGGTGGAGCAGTCTGATGTGTTAAGGGATAGTGTAAGAAGGAATGACCGAGGTAAGGTGGTCACGGATTGTTAGGCAATAAGTATGTGGATGACACGCCATTAATGTAAGAGTCTGGTGCCCGTCTGGGTAACCAACATTTTCGTTGTTCTTCTGAGGAAGACCAATTCATTTGTATGTTTTTTACCAGTATGTTTTATAAGGAATAAATTAATTAAGACATGTTATTGGTTTCACCCTTCCTTCCCCTTATCGATCTGGTCGATGGAAAACCTAACCCAATGCCTAGTCCACTCTCCACGCTACCTAACGAGCTACATGCTGTCCAGAGGGGGTCTGGTGGCAGCGACCCTTAGAAATTAAGATTCGAGTTAAGTATTTACCCTTAGTATTAGTGACCCCCAGTCAAGCAGTATAAGAGGAGGATCCCCAACAACAGTATCGGTCTATAGGTCACACCAGAGGAGATTAAAGTTGTGAAGGGCCTAAGGCTGATAAGATATAAGGGCCTAAGGCTCATAAGAGATAAGGGCCTGTTTAAGTACTTCGAAGGTCTAAATATCAAGAGTGCCTAAGACTACAATCTTATTAGCCTTATGGTTAATCCGGCCCTGGGTCCCACTCACAAGTCCTAGGGAAGCCTTGTGTGACACCATTGACTGTACACTATGTTATGTCATATGACTGGCCAGGACAATGAACCAAACCGTGAAGATTAGTTTGGGTGTGTCGAGTGTGTGAAAGAGTATATAGTGTTGTGTAAGGAGTGTGTTTTGTTGTGTAAGGAGTGTGTTTTGTTGTGTAAGAAGTATGATTTGTTGTGCAAGGAGTGTGTTGTGTAAGGAGAGTGTTTTGTTGTGTAAGAAGTATGTTTTGTTGTGCCAGGAGTGTGTTGTATTGTGTAAGGAGAGTGTGAAGGAGTGTGTTGTGGTGTGTAAGGGGAGTGTGAAAAAGTGTGCTGTGTTGTGTAAGGAGAGTGTGAAGCAGTGTGTTGTGTTGTGTGTGTGTTGTGTAAGGGGAGTGTGAAAAGTGTGTGTTGTGTAAGGAGAGTGTGAAGCAGTGTGGTTGTTGTGTTGTGTAAGGAGAGTGTGAAGGAATGTGTAGTGTTGTGTATGAGAGTGTGAAGGAGTGTAGTATTGTGTAAGGTAAGTATAAAGGAGTATGTTGTGTAAGGGGAGTGTGTTGTGTTGTGTAAGGAGAGTGTGAATGAGTGTGTTATGTTGTGTAAAAAAGAGTGTGAAGGAGTGTTGTGTTGTGTATGAGAGTTTGAAGGAGTGTGTTGTGTTGTGTAAGGAGAGTGTGAATGAGTGTGTGGTGTTGTGTAAAAAGAGTGTGTGAAGGGGTGTTTTGTGTTGTGTAAGGAGAGTGTGAAGGAGTGTGTTGTGTTGTGTAAGGAGTGTGTTTTGATGTGTAAGAAGTATGTTTTGATGTGCAAGGAGTGTGTTGTGTTGTGTAAGGAGAGTGTGTTGTGTTGTGGAAGAGGAGTGTGAAGGGGTGTTTTGTGTTGTGTAAGGAGAGTGTGAAGGAGTGTGTTGTGTTGTGTAAGGAGTGTGTTTTGATGTGTAAGAAGTATGTTTTGATGTGCAAGGAGTGTGTTGTGTTGTGTAAGGAGAGTGTGTTGTGTTGTGGAAGAGGAGTGTGAAGGGGTGTTTTGTGTTGTGTAAGGGAAGTGTGAAGGAGTGTGTTGTGTTGTGTAAGGGAAGTGTGAAGGAGTGTGTTGTGTCGTGTAAGGAGAGTGTGAAGGAGTGTGTAGTGTTGTGTAAGGGGAGTGTGAAGGACTGTGTTGTGTTGTGTAAGGGGAGTGTGTAGTGTTGTGTAAGGAGTGTGTCGTGTTGTGTAAGGAGAGTCTGAATGACTGTGTTGCATTGTAGAAAGGGAGTGACAGGCCGGTTATGTCCTAAGGACTTATGACTAACATGGACTCTGCAGATCAACCGTGGAATTTAGTAGTGCTGGATGTCTTTAACACAACCATGGAGAAAATGACTTACTAGCTTACCTTAGCATTAGCAAGTGCTTGATGGCGGTAGTGAGAAGCAAGGAGTTCTAGAGAGGCCAAATATGCCGCCGTGGAAGGCCCGTTGTCGTAACTCATCTGATGGCTTTGGTCTATTTTCCGAGTGGGAGACGGAGACCGGGAATCCTTAGTTTGTCGTGAGCGCGGGGCTGGAGCCAGTGATGGTCGTGGTAAGGACAGGCTATGGGTACGGACAGCGGGTCGCGGGCGTGGTACAAGAGTCGTGCGTCCATCCCACGGTTTGTCATCTTGGAGGGATGGATGAACTGTTTTCCTTATGAAGTCAACGACTCTGGGCGTTGTAGATGAGGGTGTGTCCTCTCCCTCATTAGGTCTTGTGGACTGAACCAATACGGGGTTTATGGCTTCAGTTAAGAGCATGACGTTCTCAGTGAGAGCTGCTAGACCAAATACGTCTTCGTAAATCGGGAGCTGTGAGGTTCTTCGGTGGACGGGGACCAGTAGACCACCATGAGTGCCCATGAGTGCCGCTGCGTCGGACATGTGGCGTAGGCGGAGTGGTTTCGGTGGCCGTGGGGGTGGCACGGGGTCTAGGCCATGCCAGAGAGGCAGCCTTGATAGCATTTTCTCACTTTTATTGACCTCTATGACTGTAACATTGGTTTCCGGTCGTCTCTCGTCGTCGTCACTAACAACAACTGACGACGAGGCTGGCGATGGAGGACCAGAATGAGTAGGAGATGGGTCTTTGCTGCCCACCTCAGGAGACGAATAACCTGATGACGATGACGATGACTCGAGCACAGGTGGTTCCTGGGGGTCATCAAGTCTTTCTGTTTTGGTCCAGTGTTCTTTTGGTGATGTTCGCGAAGATGACTTTGTGCTAGAGCTTACACTTGTAGTATTTTCTTTGTACAGTGGTGCTACACTAAGATTGGTCTGTGCACAAGATGCACGGCGGCGCACTGGGCGGTAGGCTTCAGTTTGACATCCAGCTGTTCTGAAAGAGGGAACACGAAGTACAATCTTGTTGCGCTGGAGTTCACCTCGCGGAAGCTGGTCCAAAAGAGCCTTGGAATCTTCAAGAGCCTCCCTGTGAGCAACTTCATATTTGCTGGGTTTGGTTGGACCTTTCTTTAATATGCTCTTCGGTATTTTAGTATCCATATCAAGGGCCTTTAAACTCTCCATTATATTTTCATCAGACTTGGTGGCTCGAAGAGGGGCTGGAGCTCCGTTATCAAGAATATTAGTGAGTACCTCTTCAAGCTTTTGCAGGTTGGCAGCATTTTCTCCCTCTGTTCGTCTTCTTTCAGGTTTCTTCACTGGAGATGGACGTGCAATTGTCATGTTTTTGTCAACCAGACGAAGAGGCTTGTCGATTATGGATGGACGCGGAGGTTTGATTATCTCAGGTCGTGATGGTTTCGCGTTATCGAGCTGAAGGTTTATTAACGCTCCTCTTGAAGATTTATCATCGTAAAGAGAAGGTAGAATGACGCGTGGCTGAGGCGCAGGACGCTTACGTGTGTTTTTTATGTTCTCCTCAATGACAGGGAGCGGTAAATGACGCTCCAGTGTTGACACCCTCTTGGTATTTCCTGTCAATTGTTTGGGGTCTCTTAAAAGCCCTTCAGGGTGTCTTGGCAGCTCTGGGAGCCCTTCTTTTTCATTTAATGCTTTGTTTTCGGATTTTTCTTCTTCCTCTGTTTGCTTTGTAGTGGTGGCAGTGGTGGTGTCGCTTATTTCTTTCATGTTCTTTTGTTCTTCTTTCTTGAACACAGTTTGAATAAGAGAAGAAGACGGTAGTACTGGCTTAGGTTTTGTCGGAGGAGGTGGAGCTGGTCCCTTAGGCTTTGCGACGCGAGCCATGGGGCGATTTATTGGACCAAAGGAAGTGAGGACAGTTTTCCCATCAAGAAGTCTTTCCTGGACGCTGGTTGAGCGATGTACACAAGCCATTTCTCCATTGTCAGCAGAAGAATCCTGGACAGTGGAGGTCAGGCTCTGTTCCGATCGACTTCGCCCACGAGACAACAAACCAACTTGGATCACAGGCTCAGTGTCGAGGTCATCCAGCGAACAGGCATGGAACTTACGACTCAGGGTAGCACCACCACTGTTCTCTTCTAGCAAAAGTCTCCCGTTGACAGAATTTGAACGGTGGATCTTGCGAGCATCAGGCCTAGCGTATTGGGAGAAAAGTCGAGAATTAAGGAGTTCTGGACACGTCACGGGGGCAGGTGGACGCATATGTCCTTCGCTGATTTGCAAATCTCGTCGCACAGCAAAACTTTGTGCCCGCTGTGGCCGTTGGTGAACTCGGGCATAACGTGGGCTGACGAAGGAAGCATGGCGGGCAGGGAGCCTTCGAGGGCCATTTGGGGAGTCCGACAAGAGGTCCAAGCCCACTGGGTACAGTGGCGTCTGGTTCTTTTCTTCCTCGGGGTGGTAGACCCACGCCGAGGACCCTGCAGGATCAGGCAAGGCCACCACATCATCCAAGGAGGGCGTGGAATCGTGGCCTTCCTGCAAATACCAGAGAGGATTTAATACCGTATATAAGTATGCATCAAAGGTCCGATATTAGTAACAATATTATCACATGGATACAGGTGAAGAAACAACAATTTCCCAGAGTAATCTACTGAAACTCCTCACTCTACAGTAACTCTCCTTACCCTAGACATCCCCCTACAGTAACTCTCCTTACTTTAGACATTCCCCAACAGTAACTCTCCTTACCCTAGACATCCCACCTACAGTAACTCTCCTTACTCCAGACATCCCCCTACAGAAACTCTCCTTACCCTAGACATCCCCCTACAGTAACTCTCCTTACTGTAGATATCCACCTACAGTAACTCTCCTTACCCTAGACATCCCCCTACAGTAACTCTCCTTACCCTAGACATCCCCCTACAGTAACTCTCCTTACCCTAGACATTCCTCTACAGTAACTCTCCTTACTCTAGACATCCCCCTACAGTAACTCTCCTTACTCTAGACATCCCCCTACAGTAACTCTCCTTACTCTAGACATCCCCCTACAGTAACTCTCCTTACTCTAGACATTCCTCTACAGTAACTCTCCTTACCCTAGACATCCCTTTACAGTAACTCTCCTAACTCTAGACATCCCCCTACAGTAACTCTCCTTACCCTAAATATCCCTCTACAATTACTCTCCTTACCCTAGACATTCCTCTACAGTAACTCTCCTAACTCTAGACATCCCCCTACAGTAACTCTCCTTACCCTAAATATCCCTCTACAATTACTCTCCTTACCCTAGACATTCCTCTACAGTAACTCTCCTAACTCTAGACATCCCCCTACAGTAACTCTCCTTACTCTATACATCCCCCTACAGTAACTCTCCTTACCCTAGACATTCCTCTACAGTAACTCTCCTTACCCTAGACATTCCTCTACAGTAACTCTCCTTATCCTAGACATCCCCCTACAGTAACTCTCCTAACTCTAGACATCCCCCTACAGTAACTCTCCTAACTCTAGACATTCCCCTACAGTAACTCTCCTTACCCTAGACATTCCTCTACAGTAACTCTCCTTATCCTAGACATCCCCCTACAGTAACTCTCCTAACTCTAGACATTCCCCTACAGTAACTCTCCTTACCCTAGACATTCCTCTACAGTAACTCTCCTTATCCTAGACATCCCCCTACAGTAACTCTCCTAACTCTAGACATCCCTCTACAGTAACTCTCCTTACCCTAGACATTCATCTACAGTAACTCTCCTTACCCTAGACATTCCTCTACAGTAACTCTCCTTATCCTAGACATCCCTCTACAGTAACTCTCCTTACTCTAGACATCCCTCTACAGTAACTCTCCTTACCCTAGACATTCCTCTACAGTAACTCTCCTTACCCTAGACATTCCTCTACAGTAACTCTCCTTATCCTAGACATCCCTCTACAGTAACTCTCCTTACCCTAGACATTCCTCTACAGTAACTCTCCTTACCCTAGACATTCCTCTACAGTAACTCTCCTTACTCTAGACATCCCTCTACAGTAACTCTCCTTATCCTAGACATCCCCCTACAGTAACTCTCCTTACTCTAGACATTCCTCTACAGTAACTCACCTTACCCTAGACATCCCTCTACAGTAACTCTCCTTATCCTAGACATCCCCCTACAGTAACTCTCCTTATCCTAGACATCCCCCTACAGTAACTCTCCTTATCCTAGACATCCCCCTACAGTAACTCTCCTTATCCTAGACATCCCCCTACAGTAACTCTCCTTTTCCTAGACATTCCTCTACAGTAACTCTGCTTACCTTAGACATCCCCCTACAATAACTCTTCTTGTCCTAGACATTCCTCTACAGTAACTCTCTTTATCCTAGACATTCGTCTACAGTAACTCTCCTTACCCTAGACATTCCTCTACAGTAATTCTCCTTACCCTAGACATTCCTCTACAGTAACTCTCCTTACCCTAGACATCCCCCTACAATAACTCTCCTTGTCCTAGACATTCCTCTACAGTAACTCTCCTTGTCCTAGACATTCCTCTACAGTAACTCTCTTTATCCTAGACATTCCTCTACAGTAACTCTCCTTACCCTAGACATTCTTCTACAGTAATTCTCCTTACCCTAGACATTCCTCTACAGTAACTCTCCTTACCCTAGACATCCCCCTACAATAACTCTCCTTACCCTAGACATTCCTCTACAGTAACTCTCCTTATCCTAGACATTCCTCTACAGTAACTCTCCTTATCCTAGACATTCCTCTACAGTAACTCTCCTTATCCTAGACATTCCTCGCCCACAGCTTGAGAAAAGTTTCAGTTTAATTACTTGTTAATTTGCTAAATTACTGAAGACTGACGACTTTCGGAAATTGACCAATAGAAATTGACAGGAACTCGGACATTTGGTATAACAAGCAAATGTGCAGGTATGCTGAAAGAGCTTTGTATAAGGTGCAAACAAACATCCTCCCAAAATTCAACCAAATTCACCACTGGGGAAATGTGTATTTAAATGATATGCGCTATGGGCGCCATAGCCACCAGGAATATGGAAGAAAAGCAGTGATTTATATAACTCCCATGGTATGGAAAGTTTAATAATGTTTAATAATATGTAGTACATAATTATCACATTACATATACTGTATTGTATTTTCTTGCCTTCAAAAGATTGGGATAAAATTTAAATAGATCCAGTGTGTGTGTGGCATTACTTGTAAATAATGAGTACTGACAATATAAGCTTAATGTAAAAATAACTAAACTGTCTCTTTAATATCGAAAACTGACTTATATTTCATAAGGAGTTACACCTTTGAAGATATGGTTGGAACACTAAATATTTACTGCAATTAACAACCGTATTTCCAATACTTAGCATCCTACATTTTTATTTTGTACACGCAGGCCTATAAATGTTGGAGGGGTTCATTGTCAGTGCTACGTTATCCGATTTATAACACATAATAATTAATTGCGAGGACTACAAGTATTTGCAAAACATGCTTACTGTATTCATGAACGGGAAGATGTTGTACTTAATCTGAACTAATAAAACACGTCCTCTGCAGTCATTAACTTGCAAGTTAAGCAGATAGTTCTCACACTGTCCTACACATTTACAGTGAACTCTACAGGGGATCCCTTTCATGGAGCAGCTGCAAAACACACAGAATCGAACACTGCTCTTACGAGAGACCCTCACATGACGAAGCAAGTCAATGGGGCTGGTGGTTTATCTGCGATAATTGGTTGAATATGACCAGATTCCACTGACAAACCACAGTCCTCCTTGTTCAGCACTGTACCAGGGTGTCGCCATGTGGATACTTGATGGTGTACTCTGAGACTGTGGAAGTACATGGCACGACTTGGAGGAATACGTTCCAGACACATATTTTGGTGAGAGTACATACAAATAACGTAGTTCATCTAACCCTCTGGATGATGATGCTCGACAAGGTTTCCCCATCAATTCGTAGCTTTTCCTTTGTTGCTGTTGTATCACCAAAAATAATCACATCTGACCTTATCTATTGTGATGATTGCAGTTTGAGCTTACCCATGCTATACAAAGCTGAGGCCGTGTCACAACGATGATTGCAAGACTTGAAGCAGTTTGAGCTTACCCTTGCTATACAAAGCTGAGGCCGTGTCACAATGAGATATAGCATGAGCAAACACGAGACGCATAAATAGTTCTCTTCTCAAAACCTCCTGAGCAATTCTAATGGGGATTGTGTATTGCTTTGTGCCAAGGAAGATATCTCGTGTACACTTGGCATGATAGAGGAAGATCAGAATGCCAGTATCATCTTCAGTGGCAAGAACGGGTGTCTGACTGTGCGCCAGTTCAGGGGCCTTTTTGACTATCACAACATCACCTTCAGCATGCTTCACATATACACGAGCAATTTTCAGATGTAAACTTAGAAGTCTTATTAAACTCTGCTTGTTTAGATTTTGTTGGAAAGGAAAGCTGCCTTGTGTTATGGAACAGGTGTTCTGTCTTAAACCACTACTTAATGAGATGATGGATGCTGAAGCCGATGGCGTTTTTGCTCTGGCTCTTTAGTTATCGCGATATCGCAGTAATCAAAGAATATTTATGCAGGTACTCGGGCATTTCAGGTATTTTTTTCACGAGTAACTGCAGAGACAAATGAATCACAAACTGAAGCAATGGTACCGATCTTTCGTCAAGTTATGCGATGCAGTATACCACTACCATCAATCACTCTGGCAGCTCCCATCATCGTGGAATGAAGATGGGGAAACTGTTGCCAGATCACAGGCAATTATTGTATACTTTGGTCTGGAGGTCCATTTGAGTAAGTGGAAGAGTGCAGACGGTGGTACAATTCTCTTGAAGACATGCTCGCACCTTCACCAACTACTCTGATGGCCTTCCACATAACTGATTTCCTTAGAATGATGTCTAAACTTTGATCTGTTTATCGGTCATGAATTGTCTGGCCAAAGTTGATAGAATCCTGAGCATTAACCCGTTGGCCGGATATTAGCCCTGTTGTAATATTTATAAGTTCATGATCCTCTTGAAGAGTGAATGGGCTACGAGTTTGTAGGTAGTCTACAAATTTCTGGAGGATCTTCTGATTACGTTTGATGCATCCTGAGTGGTTATCCTTGTGTTGTTCTGACTACGTGCCAGTGAAGGTATTTGTCAAGGAGCACAGAGCATGTGTGTACTGGTCAACAACATATGCCGTCAATAGCCATTTTGTCCTGGCTGACTCTTTGTGAGTTATATCAATAAGTCAACCCTGGGTTTTGCCAGTCCATATGAGGCAACCACTGTTCGAGTGCCATGTCAGACCATGTTCCACTCCAATACATTTTATCATCCCTGCACACTGTGAAAAGAACATCTTCCATGAAAGCTTCTAGACAGTGGCACAGCTCTTAACGATCCTGAAGGTAGAGACGGTAGTATTTTTGTGTAGTTGTTGTATCCTGTTACAGCAAAAAATGGAAGCATCAGCTGTGTAGCTTTTAGGTGAAGCCTCCAGTTTCCAGTCTTCTCGGCTCTGATGAACAGCCTGACAACTGACACAAAGTTCATCAACGTGACCTACAGTTTCCCTTTTTATTATGGCACATCTACACAGAGAGAGAGAGAGAGAGAGAGAGAGAGAGAGAGAGAGAGAGAGAGAGAGAGAGAGAGAGAGAGAGAGAGAGAGAGAGATAATTTACTGTTTCATAATTTACTATTTTAACTCTTTTGCTGTTGGTGTTTCTTACGTCGACTTTAGTGTTAATCTTGTTTGCTTATGTATCACTCTTCAGTCAAGTTAGAAAGGATCACTAAATTCACCACATGCTGGAAAAAGATTCAGGAGCTTATCAGGCGACTGGTATTCGAGTGATACATCCTGAGCCACCACCGCAAGATCCTTCTCTCAACTGAAAGAGAGGGACTGCATGGGGCGAGCCAGAGACCTACTAGTTGTCATCTTTGCAGTGATGTAAGCGGCTTGCAACTGGCTCGGTACTTAGTCACTGACCCATCCAAGATTATGCTCATGAATGTTACCTACATACTGTCTTCATAGAGGTACTTAGTTAAAAAATATACTGTTAAAAATATACAAAATACTTAACATGTCCGATTTTCCTATATATTTTTTGAGTTAATGTTATTTTCAGTTCACTATACTGCAAAGCTTATCTGTGCATTATTCTGCAATGTTAACAACCTAGATATTTTTAATTACGTAATTTTTTAGACCCTTATTAACATGATATCCCATCTACACCTGTGAAATGGCAATTTACCCTCATCTCCAGACCCCGAGTTTAAATGGTCAAAACACAGTTTGATTGGGGGTTGCAATATCAAGACATTAATATGAAGGACTTGGCACAAAAATTTGCTTGTTATACCAAATGTCCGGGTTTGGCCATTTTTGTGTTAATCTGTACTGGACTAAATATCATCTACTACAATGTATCCGGGTGACGAGGTGACAAATAACACTAATAAGAATCAGACATTAAAAATAGACATAACATTACTACCTCAGCTGATGAGACACACTATGAAGAGCATTTAGCCCTCACGGGAAGCCCTGTAGAACGTCACAAAGAACACCACATTCCAAGGACAATCACAAATTGTCCTTTTCCGTCCTATGAGTATCCTATGTGGCTTGTGTTTAATATCATATAAAACCTGTTTATTAAATAGTCAATGTATATTCCTGTTTTTAGAAATAAATATCTTAAGAAACTACGTATATTTTTTTAAGAATAATTAGATAATCATAATAATTAATTCTCCAGTGAATGTACCGGGTGTCCATCATTCAGTTCAGCTTGACTTTACTTGGACTGTAATGCGTTAAGAAAAAATATTGATTATATGGAGTGCACTTTGGCCGACATTAAAGTGTTAAAAAGACACTAAATCAAAGTTTATTAATGCTGCAGCTTGGGAGATGAAACAGAGAATGCATGTACCATACAGTGACTGCGTAGTAACAAAGGATCAAACCCAAAGTATGTGTTTTGGCGATTTTTGACGCGTGCAGAACTATCAGAAAGACAAAGTAAACAAGAATATTTATCTATACTGCTTAGGAACTACTGGAAAATCCTAACCTAACCTAACCTTACTATTCATAGAAATGCTGGTTTAATTTCAGAAGAGTACTGGAAAAAAATATAAATATATTCACTTTCGGTAAACATTGATCCCCGCAGTAGCAAATAATATCCCAGCTTCATGACTATTTACAAGGTCGCTTGAGGCCTGCAGCGGGTTATCTTTGTACTGTATTAAGTCTCAGTTACTCATTATTATTGCTTAATTTATAGCAGGAAATAAAATAAACCCCCTAAAAGTAGGTATTTGGTAATATTTCATCCCTATTGTATGACCAAAACTGAACAAATCTCACGTAAATATAGTTTCTGTGAACCTAAGCCAATTCTCTTTGTAACTGGTCCACATATAAGATTTGGGGTGTTTGAACTTAGACTCTTTAAAATCCTTAGACAGATTCTGAAAAACAAGAGGAAGTGGTCAGGACCCATTGGACCAGTGTACAAGTTTGTCAAGTTCAAATTAGCTGACACACAATTAAAGGAATTGACTTGTTGTTTGCATGAGGGAAAAAGAATAAAACGCACTGTGTCTCTCACTTGGTGGACACATAAGTATAGTTTAAGCACAAGTAATGTTTCCGTTTTTTCACTTTTCATTCAGAGGGAGCTTGTATAAACGCCCCCAATAATGACGATACAGTACTTGCCCTTATACGAACGCGTGTTTTGCCTCGATAACTGGGTGATATATCTCTCAGGTTACAAGAATATAAGTAAGATACTCCACTAACTTAAAAGTAAAGGCAGTATTTTTTTTTTTTAATTTGCAGGAATATTACTTAAGCTAAAATGCTGGTCCGCCCTATAAGCAGTAATTATATTAACATTACAAAAACAAAACAAAACTGAAGTATACTTACAGCTGTTACAACAAGAGGGTGCAGAGCCTTACAGTCATGCAAGGAGAGGACATGCAGTGCTCGTAGTGGCCACCTATACTCGTCACCGTGGTAATATAATATACTACAGCCATGTCTCGTAACCATTTACTTACAGGCAGAGTACAAGAACATGCAGCATGTTATCGAGAGACAATTATGTCACGTTAACTCGAGATAATCGCTAATTAAGCCTTGAAAAGCAACTGAAGTTTTTCCCGAATAAAGAGAACTTTCTGTTTGTATTTCTAAAATTCAGTGGAAATGAATCCATACTGTACATAGTAGAATTTGTTGTTTCATTTTAGTCGTCGTTTACTATCATAATATTGCAAAATTATACCTAAAGTCGATTAGGGTAGGTTAGGTGTGTGTGTGTGTGTGTGTGTGTGTGTGTGTGTGTGTGTGTGTGTGTGTGTGTGTGTGTGTGTGTGTGTGTGTTTTCTAGAATCTAGCAAGGATATTAAACCCTATATTTTTGTTACGTTTATGTTTACAGTTCTGACATCATAAACCTGTGGGAGGACAAAGCCTAACTTACTTTCTTTATTAATACCAACAACACGTATGTTATGTGAGCTAGAAGGAAGGTCACACTTACAAATATAGTGTTAGGCTTGATCTACATTGTTCAGTTTTAGGTGAAGAATATACATGGTAGATCAGAAAGGACACAGCACAATATATATAATGTATAGTTGAATGGAAATTTTTGGGGTATAATGCATAACGTATAAGCAAACTAGACAAGTAAAATTTAGGTGGAAGAAATTTTGTTTATTCTACAGTATATGTAAAGTATATATTAACTATTCTCATTGTAATGCATAAATTGAAAATATAATAATTTAGATCCTAGTTAAGGAAATTACCACTAAAATAATGGTTAAATAGATACTATCCATCATGAATTTCGCCAGTGTCCAACAGTAGCCTGTATCAGATTAAGGCAAACCTGCTCCCCGAAGTGCTGAGCAGTGTTTGGTAATCCTCAGGGGAAAGACTCGAGGAAATAACTAACATTTTATACAGTATAATGTGTTTATAAAAGAGCAGCAGTTTTAATGTCGCCTCTGTGTCTGTGCCTTGACTGTTAGGATTTATACACTGTTCACCGCTCTAGGGAGTTTTTCTTAACTAAACTAGTCATTATTGAGCGTTTATTTATCTCTGTAATTCTAAACTTTCTCTCTTATACAGGGTAAGGAAAGATTTATATACAGTATGTATCTACAAATATTTTATGATTATATTAAAAGCCATGGTGTGCTTGAGGTAGGGTAGACAAGGCATAAGCTGCCCCCCACACAAAGGATGTGAGGTTATCAGGTCTTCGGGGAAGGCTCGCTATGTCGCCACTACTCCGCGTCACACATTTCCTTTGATAACAACATCCAGCACCCAAACACAACTTTCAGGCTGTGCCACAGCCAGAATCAGTGTTACAACCTCAAGTTATGTCCCAACCTCAGGTAATGTTACAATCTCAACCCCCCGTCACAAACTTAGCTCTATCACAACTATGGGTAGGGTTACAACCTTAGGCCTTATCACAATCTCAATCTTTGTCGCATCTTCAGACAATGTGACAACGCAGACTGTCACAACTATTATGTTAAAGTCCACTGCAGACCATAACTTCAGGTCCAGATGTTGTGTAATGGTGGGTTAAGGCATAGTCAGAGCTCAGTTAAGCTGAGATACAACCTCAGGTTATATCACAACCTCAAGCTGAGATACAACCTCAAGCTTTCACAACCTCAAGCTGAGATACAACCTCAAGCTGTGTCACAACTTCAAGCTGAGATACAACCTCAAGCTGTGTCACAACTTCAAGCTGAGATACAACCTCAAGCTGTGTCACAATCTAATGCTGTAGCTTCTGCTATATTAAGAGCCTCGTACACAGATGAACCATGGTACAAGTGTACTTCCCGTGAACAGCTCTCAGTGACACGGGACTTATCACATTATTAAATGTTTGTATCAAGTCCAAGTTGCCACCCACACATTATCTATTGTGTTAAGATAGAAGATTTGTTTATAAAGAGGAAAATTATTTCTTTATCACACTGATGTTAAGTATTATTGCAAATATCAGAGCAGAGTCAATACTTTTGATGGGAGCTACTTTTTTTACGTTTATCCTCAGTCTAAGTCAACGACGAAACCACCTCCTGCTTGCTGAGGGTACTGTATAATGGCACAGGACTCCCAGCCACCAGTGGTCAAAGACCGCAGGTTGGCTGAGGAACCAGTGGGCGGAGGTGAAGGAGGAGGTACAGAAGGGCGCCTCACGCGGCCACCAGGACGAGGACTGGTACTGTTCTGACGGCAACTCTCTGGCAGAGAGTACATTGAGGTGTTACAACTTGAAGGAGCTCTAGAAATTCTGTGTAGCCCATTAAGTTGGTGTTCAGCTCTCAGTACATTGGATTGTTCCAATTCCGTCTGGATGTTATCAGTTCTGAACGGCTGAAACGAGGACTTGGACACTCTTGACAGTGTTGAGGTGCGGGATTGAACATCGTTGAACGTTTCACTGAATCGGTTGCTTTCTCTCAATTCTTTCACAACTTCTGGCAGGATGAATTGCCAAGCTGAGCGGTGGTTCCTCAAGAAATAAGGCACGCTATTTTCTGGTGTTTTCGGGTCCTGTGGCCTCGTATATTTAGCATTCTTATTTTGCGTAGGCTCCTGGTTGTTGACAGTTTCACCACCGCCACCATTTACCACACAAACACCATTACTACTACTTCTACAACTACCATCACCAGGGAAGCCATGCATAATATTCTCACCATCACCACCAACGACACCGGGACCACTACTGCCATTTACAGTTCTAAGAGTCAAGTCGTCACAAGCTACAGTACTGATGGAGGTCAAGCACGGTGACTGGAATCTGGTGGTCTCTACCTGACGGTGATGTAGATCTTCTTCAGATAACGACCTCGTGATTGGCATGCGACCTTTAACCTTGGGGCCACGCACAACCACGCAGAAGAGATACTGTGCCCCAATGAAGCTAACGACGATGACCAAGGCTGTCACCGCCGTTGTCAGCCAAAGTGCTGCGGAAAAGAAAAACAATTAGAAATAATAACACCGGCTTCTCCTATGGTTTCAACTACAGCTTAGTTGGCAATGAATTAAAGTCGCTTAGAAAGAAATTAAATAGAATTCTTATACAAAAACATAAACACACACACACACACACACACACACACAGACACACACACACACACACACACACACACACACTCACCTATCCTGAGGTAATTTTCTTGGTTATGCTTCATGATGGTCTGCACATCATCATTCGTCAGGAATACCCCGTTTTCTCCAACCTGTGATGAGGGAGATACATTGTTAACACTATTTCGTCATAAGTAATTTTAATGTCAATTTGTACGTGGTTCGAAGTATTTCTCTTTTACGAACAACAACAATATTAATAATAATAATGGATGCTGCCTCCATTTGGCCCGAGTCGCCAAGTGACATCAGGCCCCACCTCTACCAGCCATGATTCATATTTTGTTATGGTCTCCTTTATACGCTGCCACTATTATTGCGTTATCATTGTTAATACATGTTTGTTTTATACTTATTTTCATTTTTCCTTTGATACAATCATTCATAGTTGAGGGATATATGCAGAGTTAATCATAAATGGAGTGAAGATCTTGCAACCTTTAACGAATACACAAAAGAGCACTACCTCCGCTTACAGGGATAGTCTCTCACAGTCACAGGAAGATATTCTCACCTGTAGAATGACGAGGTTTGCGACGTTGGCAACAAGGACACTAAGAGTAGCGATGAGGACAACTTGCCCGCGTTTCATCGTCTGCTTCTTCCACCCAATGGCAGCTAATACCAGCCCACACATTCCTGACTGTACGTTGAGGGAGAAAATACGTATTAATTATAGGTGACGTTAAAAGTGTAAAAGAAAGATCACAGGGAAGAAAAAACAAAACATGACGGACACAGGGACTCTGATGTACTCCTACTGTAGGAACATGACGGACACAGGGACTCTGATGTACTCCTACTGTGGGAACATGACGGACACAGGGACTCTGATGTACTCCTACTGTAGGAACATGACGGACACAGGGACTCTGATGTACTCCTACTGTAGGAACATGACGGACACAGGGACTCTGATGTACTCCTACTGTAGGAACATGACGGACACAGGGACTCTGATGTACTCCTACTGTAGGAACATGACGGACACAGGGACTCTGATGTACTCCTACTGTGGGAACATGACGGACACAGGGACTCTGATGTACTCCTACTGTAGGAACATGACGGACACAGGGACTCTGATGTACTCCTACTGTAGGAACATGACGGACAC
>NW_024731675.1:3452287-3477260 GCF_018991925.1 Homarus americanus | reverse complement strand
ATTTTATGTTCTTATTTGGTTCTGTACATGAGAACTGATATAGTTACTAAGTGCAAAAAAGTGGATACAATCTTCTCGTATGGGGGACTTTGCTTAGCTGGTGATGCCGGGGCCTGGTCGGGAAGTCTCCCTCCCGACCTGGGGGTAGGACGAGCGTGACTCTGTGCAATTGAACAGAATGACGACCCGAACGGGAGAATCAGAATGACCAGAATAATCTCGTGGACAGGACTGCAGGGCCTTTATATGGGGGCTCAACAACCGACGTTTGACCTTCGCCAATTAACACTAAACTGGTTAGATCTGGACAGCTGTGTCCAGGTGTGGTCATGCCTGGGTGTGTCTTGGCCAGGTGTATTTGTAGGTCAAGTCACCTTCTAACTCAAGTAATTAGCAGACGAGGTCAGGTCCCTTGGGTTCTGACCCAGGGTGTGTCAACCTGGTATTTTGGGGTACCACGAGGCATGTACCCACTCACTGTAATATGCGTTGTAATTCTCTAGGCTGTAAGCTATGGTCTGATAATCACTCATTACACTCCTAACCTTCCCTCCTAACCTTCCTACCTTACCTCCTAACCTTCCTACCTTCCCTCCTAACCTTCCTACCTTACCTCCTAACCTTCCTACCTTCCCTCCTAACCTTCCTACCTTACCTCCTAACCTTCCCTCCTAACCTTCCTACCTTACCTCTAACCTTCTACCTAACCTTCCCTCTAACCTTCCTCTAACCTTCCCTCCTAACCTTCCTACCTAACCTTCCCTCTATTGCTTCCTACCTTACCTCCTAACCTTCCCTCCTAACCTTCCTACCTTACCTCCTAACCTTCCCTCCTAACCTTCCTACCTTACCTCCTAACCTTCCCTCCTAACCTTCCTACCTTACCTCCTAACCTTCCCTCCTAACCTTCCTACATTCCCTCCTAACCTTCCTACCTAACCTTCCATCTTCTCTCACTTGTTTTACCTACACCTTTCAGTGGGTGTTTCGGTTAGGTTAGGTTAGGTTAGGTTAGGTTTAGGTTAGGTTAGGTTTAGGTTAGGTTGGGTTAGATTAGGTGGGGAGGAGGCAGCGGAAGTTACTATGTCTTGAATAATGTGTTTACTTATATACGTAATTCTATGTATGTATATATGTATGTATGTATGTATGTATGTATGTATGTATGTATGTGTGTGTGTGTGTGTGTGTGTGTGTGTGTGTGTGTCAGTGATGCGGGCAGGAGAGTAAGCAAGTGTGGGCGTGTTACTTGAATTTAGGGTTGGTGGTTGACTCTAAGTGAGAGAGACAGACAGACAATCAGAGAATATTAGAGACAGACAGACAGACAGACAGAGAGAATATTAGAGACAGACAGACAGACAGACAGACAGACAGAATATTAGAGACAGACAGACAGAGAATACTAGAGACAGACAGACAGACAGACAGACAGACAGAGAGAGAATATTAGAGACAGACAGACAGACAGACAGACAGAGAGAGAGAGAGAGAATATTAGAGAGAGACAGACAGAGAATATTAGAGACAGACAGACAGACAGACAGACAGACAGAATATTAAGAGACAGACAGACAGAGAGAATAGTAGAGACAGACAGACAGACAGACGGAGCAGAATATTAGAACAGACAGGCAGAGAATATTAGAGACGGAACAGACAGACAGACAGACAGACAGAGAAAGATTGTAGAGACAGACAGACAGACAGACAGACAGGGCAAGAATATTGAGAGAACAGACAGACAGACAGACAGAGAGAGAATAATGAGACAGACAGACAGAATATTAGAGACAGACAGACAGACAGACAGACAGACAGACAGAAAAGATTTAGAGACAAAGACAGACAGACAGACAGACAGAGAGAGAGAATATTAGAGAGAACAGACAGACAGACAGACAGACAGACAGAATATTAGAACAGACAGACAGAAATGGCCAAGAGACAGACAGAGAGAATAACCCAAAGAGACAGACAGACAGAAATGGCCAAAGGGGAACAGACAGACAGACGAACGAACGGAGCAGAATATTAGAACAGACAGACAGAGAATATTAGAGACAGACAGACAGAGGAGAAATATTAGAGACAGACAGACAGACAGAATATTAGAGACAGACAGACAGACAGGCAGACAGACAGACAGACAGAATATTAGAGACAGATAGACAGACAGAATAGTAGAGACAGACAGACAGACAGACAGACAGACAGAATATTAGAGACAGACAGACAGGCAGACAGAATATTAGAGACAGACAGAGAATATTAGAGACAGAGAGACAGACAGAATATTAGAGATAGACAGACAGACAGAGAGACCGAGAATATTAGAGACAGACAGACAGACAGAATATTAGAGACAGACAGACAGACAGACAGAATATTAGAGACAGACAGACAGGCAGACAGAATATTAGAGACAGACAGACAGACAGAGAGACAGAGAATATTAGACAGACAGACAGACAGAATATTAGAGACACACAGACACTACCATAAATGCTCTATAGCTCTCTCGTATAATCAACCCTAAACCTAACCAAACCCAACCTAAACCTCACGTAACCTAACCAAACCCAACCTAAACCTAACGTAACCTAACCTAACCCTAACGTAACCTAACCAAAACCTAACGTAACGTAACCTAACGTAACCTAACGTAACCTAACGTAACCTAACGTAACCTAACCTAACCTAACCCTAACGTAACCTAACATTAACTGGACGTGACCTGTACTTACATAATCTATTTCACAACACTTTCATAATGGGATGCAAGAGCCAATCAGCTCACGTTATACCCGCAATCACGTGGGGGATTGCCAGACTGGGTTCTGGTTGGTTACTACAGCAAGTAAAGTCAGCCAATGGCGGAGTGTGTTTGAGGACAGTTATGATTAATGCCATTTAACTATGCAAGTGGGTGCTTGTTGACAGCTGTGTCTCAGTATGTATGTATGTATGTATGTATGTATGTATGTATGTAGGTGTATGTATGTATGTATGTATGTAGGTAGGTATGTATGGATGTATATATGTATGTATGTATGTGTTTGTATGTATGTATGTATGTATGTAGGTATGTATGGATGTATATATGTATGTATGTATGTGTTTGTATGTATGTATGTATGTATGTATGTATGTATGTATGTATGTATGTATATATGTGTTTGTATGTATGTAGGTATGTATGTATGTATGTAGGCAGCTACCAAACAGGGAGGTACTACCGCCTGGGAAGGTATTGGAAGCATAATGTGTTGTCTAATGGTAGACCCTGCTGCCATATGGCATCAAGAAAATTGTGACCAAGTCCCAGGTTGCTGATCTGACTTTCTGCCTCATTTACACACAATTGTAGGGTCTCAATTGTTTCTATTACATGACAAAACAACATACATATAGCATTTCTCACTGTTGATTTTTTTCATTCTTGCATTTCTTTGTATTTATTATTATCACAGTGTTGTTATTATTATTATTACCATTAATATTTTATTTTACTTTTTATTACAAATTTTATTTACTATGAATTATTATTATTATTAAATTTTCGCCCCCCGGGCCCTGATGTGGGTCAGTGACCTGGGCCACGGTGGGCTAATCCCCGTAAAAAAAAATGTATGTATGTATGTACCGAGAATGTAGACGTCATAGCAATCACCGAAACTTGGATGAATCTGGCGAGCAAAATTTTTTTATCAGAGTACCACAAAGAAGGGTACAACCTTTTTCACAAGGACAGGGAAGGTAGGAAGGGGGGAGGGGTCGCACTCTTCGTCAAGGATACATTAAAATGTTGTATTAATAATTCAATAAAGGGAGAAATAGGAACCGAGTCTGTATGGGTAGAAATCACGGAAGGAAGAGAAAAACTAAATATGGGAGTGATTTACAGGCCCCCAAGTCTTGGGAAAGAAGCAGCTCAGCCCATATGGCAGGAAATGAGTAGGGCAGCAAAATATAACAACCTGTGCATCATCGGGGATTTCAACTTCACAAATATTGACTGGGACAACATTGTAGGTGACTATGAATCTAAAGACTTCCTAGACGCAGTACAGGACAATTTTTTGAAACAACTAATTACTGAACCTACTAGAGGTGACAATATATTAGACCTAGTATTAACAAATAAAGAAAATATTATCAGAGATATCACAGTAGGGGAAGAACTAGGTAACAATGATCACAGAGAAATGAGGTTAACCCTAAATTGGGAAACAAAAAACAATGACAATATGGTCAGAGTCCCAAACTTTCGGTTGGCGGATTATCAAGGGTTAAGAAGGTACCTAGGTGAGGTAACCTGGGAACAGTCACGTCAGTCCCCAGTAGGAAGGGGTGAAGTCATAGATGACACAACAATTGATCATAAGAACATAAGAACATAAGAAAGTGGGATACTGCAGGAGGCCGACTGGCCCATACAGGGCAGATCCCTTTCACACCCATCCCAGCACTTCCATGTGCCTATCCAACTTCGTCTTGAAGCTCCCTAGCGTCCCCGATCCTACTATAGCACTCGGTAGCCTATTCCACATATCCACAACTCTATTACCAAACCAGTGCTTGCCTATATCCTTTCTGAATTGGAATTTATCTAATTTAAAGCCATTTGTTCTAGTTATTTCGTTATTACTGAGCTTCAGAACATCTTCCATTTTACCCTTGTTAATCCCACTTACCCCACTTGTACACCTCTATCATATCTCCCCTAACTCTACGCCTCTCTAATGAATGTAAGCTAGCTTTTCAGTCTTTCTTCATATGGAAGGTTTCTAATATTGGATCATTTTGTCATTCTTCTTTGTACTCTCTCAAAAAGAATCTATGTCCATTCTATAATAAGGACACCAGAACTGAACCGCATAATCCATGTGTGGCCTCACTAATGCTAGGGTTTCAAGATAACGTCACAGTTCTGTTACTCACAGACCTAGATATGAACCCAAGAATCCTGTTTGCCTTGTTGCGAACGCTAATACATTGTTTTCTAGGTTTCAAGTCGTTGCTAACAAATACACCCAGATCTTTTTCACAAACTGAGTTTTCTATTTCGTGTTACCTAGTTTATACTTAACGTTTGTATTCGTCTTCCCTATCTGTAGTACCTTGCATTTATCAGTATTAAATTCATTGCCAGTCTACTGACCACTCATGTAAGGTATCTAGATCTCTTTGAAGGTGTTCAAAGTCACTGTCTGAATTTATCCTCTCCCATTTTGGTATCATCTGCAAATTTACTAATCCTACTAGTTATGCCTAAATCAAGATCATTAATGAATATAACAAACAGCAGAGGGCCTAATACAGATCCCTGGGGAACTCCGCTTTTGACCCCAGTCTGACTTTAATCCATTTATGCTGACTCTTTGTTTCCTACCAGTTAACCATGACCTAATCCATTTTAATACTGATCCACCTATTCCATGTGCTTCTACCTTCCTTATCAATCTCTCATGAGGGACTCTATCGAATGCTTTACTGAAATCTAAATAAATTATATCATATGACTTATCATTATCTACCGCTAAATACTTCTGAAAAAGCTAAGCAAATTTGGAGACAAGAACGTCCCTGGGTGAACCCGTGCTGAGAAGAATGAATTAAGTTGAATGTTTCAAGGTGGCTTCTGATTTTTGTAGCAATAATTGACTCTAGCAACTTGCCTGATTGACGTGAGACTAATGGGACGGTAATTTGATGCTATTGATTTATCACCCTTTTTGAAAATCGGAACTACATTTGCAAGTTTCAAGCTTCTGGCACTAGGCCCGATTCTAATGACTTATTAAATAAAACTGCTAATGGATTACTCAACTCATCTCTACATTCTTTTAATATTCTAGCATATACCTCGTCTGGACCAGGCGATTTATGAGGCTTCAGTTTGTTAATTACTTTAAGCACATCATTACTAGTAATATTGATATTCATCAACATATTTTCTATACTGTCGTTATATATACCTTATGAACTTCTGGAACTGTACTAGGTTTTCATTTGTGAATATAATATATTCACTAGCATACTACATAGAGCACAAGAACAAAATATACGATACAAAAAAATTAGGTCAAATAAGAATGAGCCAAGGTGGATGACCAGAAAACTTAAACATGACATAGGAATAAAGAAAGGAATATATAAGAAATTAAAGGGAGGGGAGGAGCAGCTCAGAAATAGGTATAATGAACTATCTAGGAATGTTAAGAAAAATGTAAGTAAAGCAAAGAGAGACTATGAAATCAAAATAGCAAGAGAATCCAAGGCGAATCCCAAGGGATTTTTCCAGGTATATAGAACAAAGGTCAAGGACAAAGTTGGGCCTTTAAAGTCAGGGAGGGGAGAAGTGATAAATGGCAGTGGAGAAATAAACAAAGCACTGAACAGCTGCTACTTATCACATTTCACAGAGGAAATTCGCGATGAAATTCCAGAGGTGGAACTGATATTTAAGGGAAAGGAAGAAGAGAAATTAAAGAATATCACTATCAGAAAAGAGGATGTTCTTAAGAAGATAAATAAACTAAAGAAGACAAAATCCCCAGGGCCGGATGAAATTTTCCCTCGAGTCTTGAAAGAGTGGAGGGAACACATTAGCGGACCCCTCGTAAACTTATTTACAAAATCATTAGACACCGGAGTTGTGCCAGACTTGTGGAAACAGGCAAATGTAGTACCCATATTCAAAAAGGGAGACAGAGCATCAGCGTCAAATTACCGGCCGATCAGTTTGACGTCAGTAGTGGGGAAATTTCTTGAATCAATTATAGCAGAAAACATCCGATCGCATTTAGAGAAAAGCAAATTAATCTATGACTCTCAACATGGGTTTACAAAGGGAAAATCTTGTCTAACAAATCTGCTGACATTTTTTAGGAAAGTCTTCGAGGTAGTAGATAATGACGAAAATTACGATGTTATTTACTTAGAATTTAGAAAAGCATTTGGCAGAGTACCGCATCAGAGGCTTCTGAGAAAAATTAAGGCTCATGGTATCGAGGGGAAAGTTTTAAATTGGATAAAATCATGGCTCACCGATAGAACGCAGAGGGTCAGCGTAGATGGTGTTAAATCTGAGTGGGTTCATGTAACCAGTGGGGTTCCCCAAGGGTCAATACTAGGCCCACTCTTGTTCATAATCTACATAAACGATCTAGATACTGGGATCAGCAGTGACATAAGCAAGTTTGCGGATGACACCAAAATAGGGCGGCAGATTAATTCAGGGCAGGTGCAAATGAATTACAGGAGGATCTAAATAAACTGGAGGGGTGGTCTGAAAAATGGCAAATGAAATTCAACACCAGCAAGTGCAGCGTACGTAATATTGGAAGAACAAATACTGTCAATGTATACAGCCTTAACAACATCAACCTAGAGAAGTCGACTTGTGTGAGAGACCTAGGGGTACTTGTAAGCCCAGACCTACGGCCTAGAAAACAGTGCGTTAATGTTCGAAATAAGGCAAACAGAGTATTGGGTTTATATCTGAAATTATAAAGTAATAAATTAGAGGTCATAATGCAACATATCTTGTGCTAGTCAGGCCGCACCTCGATTATGCGGTTCAGTTCTGGTGCCCTTATTATAGAATGGATATCAATTCACTAGAGTCGGTGCAGCGAAGAATGACGAAAATGATTCCGGGACTTAGAAACCTTCCATATCAGGATAGGTTAAAGAAACTTAATTTGCATTCCCTAGAAAGACGAAGAGTGCGGGGAGATATGATAGAAGTATTTAAGTGGGTGAAAGGAATCAATAAAGGAGATATAGATAAAGTTCTTATAATATCCGAGCAGGATAGAACTCGTAGCAACGGATTTAAGTTGGATAAGTTTAGGTTTAGGAGGGAGATAGGAAGGAACTGGTTTACAAATAGGGTGGTGGACGAGTGGAACAAGCTTAGCAACTTTGTAGTAAGTGCTGGAACGCTGGAAAGTTTCAAAAGGAGGCTGGATAGATTCATGGATGATAGAGAGTGGTAGTAACTCTCGACAGGAGCTGCCATGCACAGACCAACCGGCCTATTGCAGACTCCTTATGTTCTTATGTTCTTATGTTCTTATGTGTTTGTACGCGTGTAGGTATGTATGTATGTATATGTTTGCATGTATGTATGTATGTGAATGTGTATGTATGTGTGTATGTATGTATGTATGTTTGTATGTATGTGTTTGTATGTATGTATGTGAATGTGTATGTATGTATGTATGTATGTATGTATGTATTTGTATGTATGTATGTGTTTGTATGTATATATGTATGTATGTGTTTTTATGTATGTATGTATGTATGTATGTATGTATGCATGTATGTATGTATGAATGTATGTATTTGTATGTATCTATGCATGTATGTAGGCTTAACTTGATGTCATGTTCTCAACCACTCTTAAACACACACACACACACACCACGCCACGCCACCTCATTTCTCCCCCGTTTATCATCTCATCCTGTTATCGTCATCTGCCTATTTCTTCATACATAATAATAATAATAATAATAATAATAATAATAATAATAATAATAATAATAATAATAATAATAATAATAATAATAATAATAATAATAATAATAATAATAATAATAATAGTCTTGGAGAAGTGGTAAAGAAAGAAGGAGGAAGAGAAAGAAGAAGAAGAAGAAGAAGAAGAAGAAGAAGAAGAAGAAGTAGAAGAAGAAGAAGAAGAAGAGGAGGAAGAAGAAGAAGAGGAGGAGGAGGGTTAAGAGGCAGCTGTACTGACCTTCAAGCCATTTCACAACCACTGCCTTCATATGCTCTTATTGTCGCTGATGACCACGCCAGCACGCCCTCCACGCCAGCACGCCCTCCTCCAGCACGCCCTCCACTCCAACACGCCCTTCGCGCCAGCACGCCCTCCACGCCAGCACGCCCTCCCTCCAGCACGCCCTCCACTCAGCACACTCTTCACGCCAGCACGCCCTCCACGCCAGCGCCCTCCCACGCCAGCACGCCCTCCACGCCAACACGCCCTCCACGCCAGCACGCCCTCCACGCCAGCGCCCTCACTCCAGCACGCCCTCCACTCCAGCACGCCCTCCGCCAGCACGCCCTCCACGCCAGCACGCCCATCCACGTCAACACCCTCCGCCAGCACGCCCTCCACGCCAACACGCCCTACACGTCAACACGCCCTTCACATCAGCACGCCCTCCCAACGCCCTCCTCGCCAACACACCCTCCACGTCATCCGCCCTCCACGCCAACACGCCCTATACGCCAGCACGCCCTATACGCCAACACGCCCTCCACGCCAGCACGCCCTCCACGCCAACACGCCCTCCACACCAACGCCCTCCACACCAACACGCCCTCCATACCAGCACGCCCTCCACGTCAACACGCCAACACGCCCTCCACGCCAACACGCCCTCCACGTCAACACGCCCTTCGCCAGCACGCCCCCACGTCAACACGCCCCCACGTCAACACGCCCTCCACGTCAACACGCCCTCCCGCCAACACGCCCTCACGCCAACACGCCCTTCACGCCAGCACGCCCTCCACGCCAACACGCCCTCCACGCCAACACGCCCTCCACGTCAACACGCCCTCCACGCCAACGCCCTCCTCAACACGCCCTCCACGCCAGCACGCCTTCCACGTCAACACGCCCTTCACGCCAGCGCCCTCCCTCCAGCACGCCCTCCACGCCAGCACGCCCTCCACGCCAGCACGCCCTCCGCGCCAGCACGCCTTCCACGCCAGCACGCCATCACACCAACACGCCATCACGCCAACACGCCTCCACGCCAGCGCCCTCCACGCCAGCACGCCCTCCACGTCAACACGCCCTCCACGTCAGCACGCCCTTCACGTCAGCACGCCCTCCACCAACACGCCCTCCCACACACCCCTCACACGCCCTCCCCCAACACCCCCCAGCACGCCCGCCAACACGCCCTCCACGCAGCACGCCCTCCACACCAACACGCCCTCCACCCGCCACCAACACGCCCTCCATACCAGCACGCCCTCCGTCAACACGCCTCCACGCCAACACGCCCCTCACGCCAGCACGCCCCCACGCCAACACGCCCCCACGTCAACATGCCCCCACGTCAACACGCCCTCCACGCCAGCACGCCCTCCCGTCAACACGCCCTCCACGCCAACACGCCCTCCCGCCAACACACTCTTCACGCCAACACCCCTTCACGCCAGCACGCCCTCCACGCCAACACGCCCTCCACGCCAACGCCCTCCACGTCAACGCCCTCCACGCCAACACGCCCTCCACGTCAACACGCCCTCCACGCCAACACGCCCTCACGCCAACACACTCTTCACGCCAACACGCCCTTCACGCCAGCACGCCCTCACGCCAACACGCCCTCCACGCCAACACGCCCTCCACGTCCACGCCCTCCACGCCAACACGCCCTCCGTCAACACGCCCTCACGCCAGCACGCCTTCCACGTCAACACGCCCTTCACGCCAGCACGCCCTCCACGCCAACACGCCCTCCACGCCAACACGCCCTCCACGTCAACACGCCCTCCAAAACGCCCTCCACGTCAACACGCCCTCCACGTCAACGCCCCTTCACGCCAGCACGCCCTCCACGCCAGCACGCCCTCCACGTCAACACGCCCTTCACGCCAGCACGCCCTCCACGCCAGCACGCCCTCCACCTCTGTACTCTCAAGCTCTTATCGTCCTAAGCATTCGGACTTGCACACACACACACACACACACATCCGTCCTCATCCAAACATATTGAACACTCTCCAAAATGACTCATATATATAGTCGTGCAGGGGTGTGTGTGTGTGTGTGTGTGTGTGTGTGTGTGTGTGTGTTGTGTGTCAGTTTCCTTCTGTCCAATGTAAACAAACATAGCGCTGCCACCTCCACAAAACCTGACGAGCTCCTGTAAACGCACTAGTGAAGGGGACTGTACCTAGGCTAAATGATGAGCCTGTAAATGCACTAGTGAAGGGACTGTCCTAGGCTAAATGATGAGCCCCTGTAAACGCACTAGTCAAGGGGACTGTACCTAGGCTATATGACGAGCCCCTGTAGCACTAGTGAAGGGGACTGTACCTAGGCTATATGATGAGCCCTGTAAACGCACTAGTCAAGGGGACTGTACCTGAGCTATATGACGAGCCCCTGTAAACGCATAGTCAAGGGGACTGTCCTGCTATTCGAGCCTGTAAAGTCAGTGAAGGGGACTGTACCTAGGCTATATGACGAGTCCCTGTAAACGCACAAGTGAAGGGGACTGTACCTAGGCTATATGACGAGTCCCTGTAAACGCACTAGTGAAGGGGACTGTACCTAGGCTATATGACGAGTCCCTGTAAACGCACTAGTGAAGGGGACTGTACCTAGGCTATATGACGAGTCCCTGTAAACGCACTAGTGAAGGGGACTGTGCCTGAAACTATATGACCTGAGCCCTGTAAACGCACTAGTGAAGGGACTGTACCTGGGCTATGGGCAAGGCCTGTAAACGCACTAGTGAAGGGGACTGTGCCTAGGCTATATGACGAGCCTGTAAACGCACTAGTGAAAGGGAGACTGTACCTGGGCTATATGACGAGGCACATATGAAAGCACACTAGTGAAGGGGACTGTACCTAGGCTATATGACGAGCCTCTGTAAACGCACTAGTGAAGGGGACTGTACCTAGGCTATATGACGAGCCTCTGTAAACGCACTAGTGAAGGGGACTGTAACTTGGTTATATGACGAGCCCCTGTAAACGCACTAGTGAAGGGGACTGTACCTAGGCTATATGACGAGCCACTGTAAACGCACTAGTGAAGGGGACTGTACCTAGGCTATATGACGAGCCCCTGTAAACGCACTAGTGAAGGGGACTGTACCTAGGCTATATGACGAGCCCCTGTAAACGCACTAGTGAAGGGAACTGTACCTAGACTATATGACGAGCCCCTGTAAACGCAATAGTGAAGGGGACTGTACCTAGGTTATATGACGAGCCCCTGTAAACGTACTAGTTAAGGGGACTGTACACCTTTATTATACAAGTTCCCCTAAATCGTGTCAGGTGGCCGTCTTGTGAGGACTGTCCCCGGCATGTAGGACGGCCAGTGGTGTTGTGGTTGGGAAGTTATACAAATCTCCTCTCTTATCGAAGCAATTAACCCCTTCACAATTACTCTCAGGATCTCTTGCTTCACCTATAGACGTGGGTTGGGTTGGGTTGGGTTAGGTTAGGTTAGGTTAGGAGCACGTTAACTAGGGCATACATTTTAGTAGGTAATATCGAATCGAATTGAGACAGACAGACAGACTTTAGGACATAGAAACAAGAATAACAAACACGCCAGGTCGCCAAGTTACTTAGGCCAAATGAGGCGACTTTTAAGGCCAATAGAGGCTACTTTTAAGGCCAATTGAGGCGACTTTTAAGGCCAATAGAGGCTTCTTTTAAGGCCAAAGGAGGCTACTTTTAAGACCAATAGACGCTACTTTTACAACACTGGCTCATGAAAGTTTACACAACGCTATAAAGACATGAGGAAACATATGGCTACTTCCCCTCATACAAACGACCCGGGGAGGGGCTTAACCACGTCATAGTTACAGTATTTGTTGACCCAATCATAACCACTGCTGTTTCTTACGTGCGGATCGACTTATTTACTACTAATAATAACAACTTAAAAACGACTGTTACCTAATCACTTAACCTGACCTGACCTAACCTAACCTACACTTACTACAAAAACTTCCCAGGTAATTTTTTTACTACACTAGTCAGTAAGTACTCAAATAGTTCTAGTACTGTCTATTGTACTATACTAGGAAGTACTCAAGTAGTTCTAGTACTGTCTATTGTACTATACTAGGAAGTACTCAAGTAGTTCTAGTACTGTCTATTGTACTATCCTAGGAAGTACTCAAATAGTTCTAGTACTGTCTAACGTACTATACTAGGAAGTACTCAAGTAGTTCTAATACTGTCTATTGTACTATACTAGGAAGTACTGAAGTAATTCTAGTACTGTCTATTGTACTATCCTAGGAAGTACTCAAGTAGTTCTAGTACTGTCTATTGTACTATCCTAGGAAGTACTCAAGTAGTTCTAGTACTGTCTATTGTACTATCCTAGGAAGTACTCAAGCAGTTAGAAATGTCAGAAAAATGTGTAGCGCTAAAAATGTTCCTGATGAAAGAGGATGTGTAGCAGCCAAGTGAATGTTAATGCTGATGTGGTAGTTTAAGTTAAGTTAAGTTAAGTTAGGTAAGAGATGACGAGTGGCGGGTGGCCTTAGGATAGGTCAGCTTAGGTTGTGAGAATAGGTTGTATAGTTAGATTAGGTTAGGTTGTGAGAATAAATTACAAGGTTAGGTTAGGTTAGGGGCGACGAGTGGCGGGCGGCCTTGGGTGGGCGGAGTAACAACATGACTTGTGATGGGCGGCCGGACGTACAGCTCTCTCTCTCTCTCTCTCTCTCTCTCTCTCTCTCTCTCTCTCTCAGCTTCCTTCATGGTCAACAAAACGGTGTAGACCTCAACACGTTTATAATTATATAAACAATAAGTATTCATCCACTTATCCTAACCTAACCTTCACCTAACCTGACCTAACCTTCACCTAACCTAACCTAACCTAACCCTCACCTAACCTAACCTAACCTTCACCTAACCTAACCTGGATAAAACACGAGTCATGAAAAATAGTCGTCCGTATCAGAATAGTGACATAATACTCTGTTGACCCTCATCATGGTGTAGCAGAACCCTCGATTAACAAGTGAGTAGTCTAAAGTAAACGGATTTATCAGCTTTTATATCTTGGTTAAAAATCCTTCTGTAATTACATAAGAGGGATTTAACATTGTTGAATTATTTAACTAATCCATTAGTAGATATTCTCAAGTATTTAACACTCAATTAACAGAAGTACACAGGGATTGTAATGCATTTGTAAACACTAAACTTTGCGACGAAGGAATTCTTGGACGTTACAATCCTGCGAGAGAGAACGTCGACACTTTGAACTGTCATGTAACAAATGGGTTGGTTACTGGTAAAGTTTACGCTACGCCCTCACCTGTTACTCACTAATTACGTGTTACGCACCGACAACTTCATTATCACAAAACCAACACTCCGTAACAGTGTTCAACTCCCCTTGGCCATGAGGGCTAAAATCCACTCTACTGTATAGTACTTCATCCCGTGAGCTTTATGGACCTTGCCTGGTGTTCCTAAAGGGTACGAGGAACCTCAGCTGTTTGAGTGGGAGTGGACCCTTGTTATATGTGTTTATTATTGTCTTAATATTTCCCTTCCTTAGTTTTTTAGTGTTTAGCATCTCATAGAGGTTTAATAGCCCTGTGGTCCATAGTTTTATTACCTTTGTCCATAGAGAGTTTGTTAGTCTTTTGGCTTCGTTAACCTAACCTAACTATCAATTTCTCTATGCGGTATCCATTTAGTGTTGCTCTCTCTCTCTCTCTCTCTCTCTCTCTCTCTCACACGGTAATCACTCTCCCATAATGAGGTTATTTGGGAGAGTTAATTAAACCACACCTGGCTGACCATACACCTGATAGACTTCTCACACCGGCTCCCATGAGAGAAAGAGGTGAGAGAGAGAGAGAAGAGAAGAGAGAGTGAAAATTGTAAATGTTGCATCACTGCCCATGGTGATAGTGTGTGTGTGTTGGTAGGTCACACACACACACACACACACACACACACACACACACACACACACACACACACACACACACACACACACACACAAAACCATTACCTCTGGGAAGTTAAGAAACCTAACTGGCTTACTATTTCCCAGACTGTTCTAAGTTACTGCCCTCTCTCTCTCTCTCTCTCTCTCTCTCTCTCTCTCTCTCTCTCTCTCTCGTTAACACTGTCCTAAAGATGTTTATTCCTTATATACAATTTTAATGCCCCTTTGAGCATTGTAGTGTCATTAAAAAGTGGGTTGGGTTAGGTTAGATTATGGTTAGGTTAGGTTATGGTTAAGTTAGGTTAGGTTATGGTTAAGTTAGGTTATGGTTAGGTTAGGTTAGGTTAGGTGTCCAGTGGTTTTGTGAGATATTAATATTTATTAGGAGTAGGAAGAGGAGGAAGAGGAGGAGGAGGAATGGTGTAGAAAAGAAAGAGGTAAGAGGGAGGAAGAGGAGGAAGGGGAGGAGGGAGAAGAGGAGGAGGAGGAGGAGGAGGAGGAGGAGGAGGAGAGTAGTCACCTTGAGGCCGCCTCTCGGGTAACGATACAATACGTTTAATTAAGGTAACACTGAGGGTTAAAGGTTCTTATCTGGTAACACTGAAGGTTAAAGGTACTTATTTGGTAACACTGAGGGTTAAAGGTTCTTATATGGTAACACTGAGGGTCAAAGGTTCTTATCTGGTAACACTGAAGGTTAAAGGTACTTATTTGGTTACACTGAGGGTTAAAGGTTCTTATTTGGTAACACTGAGGGTTAGGGATTTTCTTCTCATCTGGTAATAGTGGGGGCTTACACAGGGGGAGGGGGGGGGGCTCCAGGTTTTCCTCTATAGTTGGTAACAGTGATAGATGGCAAGAAAGTGTAGAGGAAGAAAGCATATGCTTGGAAAGAAAGTAGGTGCATGGGAAGAAAGTAGGTGTATGGGAAGAAAGTAGGTTTATGGGAAGAAAGTAGGTTTATGGGAAGAAAGTAAGTGTAAAGGAAGAAAGTGGATGAAAGGGAAATAAGTATACGAAAAGAGATCAGGCAAAAAGTCCATAAAAGGAAAAAAATGCAGGTGGTATGTATAAGAGGAAAAAACAGGAAAATAAAGTATCCAGAAATAAAGTAGGAGGATAGAGTAAGTAGTAAGTATTGGGGAAGAAAGTAGGGATGTTGTCGCCGATTAAAACGTAGGTTGGGTTAGGTTAGGCACTGTTGGTTTGGCAGGTTGTGTCACGGGGCGGCAGTAGAGCGAGTCCTCCTGAGCCAGTTACCGCGTATATGGTATAACACTGTAACGTTATAGGCCAGCAGAGGGCAAAAAGATGTTATTACACTACACTCAGCAGCTAGTGTGTGTGTGTGTGTGTGTGTGTGTGTTTAAAAGATTACATTACGGTTTTCTACACAAAACCTTAAAAGAGTTATTATCCAGTAGTTTCTGATAAATATTCCTCTGAGAAAATGACACATTTCTCGTTCATTGTGACCATGACCTTTGACATATGGTAAACAAATTTGTCTGAAATTAGTCGATGTATTGGACAGTTTGACATCTCATGCAAAGACTAATAAACGTTACAAGGCAGCAGCGAAAATTTTACAGCTATACCTTCTATTGCCAACTTGTTCTGTGCTGTTAGTTAATTGGCGTCCGTGAGATACTGGTGAAATGTCGGGCACGCACAGCGGGACTCGGCACCGCTTGTATCTTGCGGCCAAACTAGTACAATCGAAACACGCCATCATGTTTTCTTACGGGTTTTGTTTCGTCATTGTGGAATACCGTAAGCTGTCTATTTTTGCTAGCCGTCTATGTCCGTATTACCCTGTTGATATTCCCAATAGAAATACGGTTTAGATGTTCATGTTTCTCTATCGGTTGATGCGTTTCCGTGTAAACTTATACAGAACCTAATTCCTCAGTACTTACATTGATAAACAAAGACTGACACAAAATAATTCCCAGTCATCAATAGTTCTGTAACTTGTACCGTACCTCCTGCATCAATAGTTCTGTAACTTGTACTGTACCTCCAGCATCAATAGTTCTGTAACATGTACTGTACCTCCAGCATCAATAGTTCTGTAACTTGTACTGTACCTCCAGCATCAATAGTTCTGTAACTTGTACTGTACCTCCAGCATCAATTCTTAACATGTACTGTACCTCCTGCATCAATGAGTTCTGTAACATGTACTGTACCTCCCCTGCATCAATAGTTCTGTAGCATGCTGTACCTCCTGCATCAATAGTTCTGTAACATGCTGTACCTCCAGCATCAATAGTTCTGTAACTTGTACTGTACCTCCTGCATCAATAGTTCTGTAACTTGTACCGTACCTCCTGCATCAATAGTTCTGTAACTTGTACTGTACCTCCTGCATCAATAGTTCTGTAACTTGTACTGTACCTCCAGCATCAATAGTTCTGTAACTTGTACTGTACCTCCTGCATCAATAGTTCTGTAACTTGTACTGTACCGCCTGCATCAATAGTTCTGTAACTTGTACTGTACCTCCAGCATCAATAGTTCTGTAACTTGTACCGTACCTCCAGCATCAATAGTTCTGTAACTTGTACTGTACCTCCTGCATCAATAGTTCTGTAACATGTACCGTACCGCCTGCATCAATAGTTCTGTAACTTGTACTGTACCTCCTGCATCAATAGTTCTGTAACTTGTACCGTACCTCCTGCATCAATAGTTCTGTAACTTGTACTGTACCTCCAGCATCAATAGTTCTGTAACATGTACTGTACCTCCTGCATCAATAGTTCTGTAACTTGTACTGTACCTCCAGCATCAATAGTTCCTTAACTTGTACTGTACCTCCATAATAGTTCTGTAGCTTGTACTGTACCTCCAGCATCAATAGTTCTGTAACTTGTGCCGTACCTCCAGCATCAATAGTTCTGTAACTTGTACTACCTCCTGCATCAATAGTTCTACTGCTTAACTTGTACTGTACCTCCTGCATCAATAGTTCTGTAACGGCACCGTACCTCCAGCATAATAGTTCTGTAACTTGTGCACTGTACCTCCAGCATCAATAGTTCTGTAACATGTACTGTACCTCCTGCATCCAATAGTTCTGTAACTTGTACCATGCCTCCAGCATCAATAGTTCTGTAACATACTGTACCTCCTGCATCAATAGTTCTGTAACTTGTACTGTACCTCCAGCATCAATAGTTCTGTAACTTGTACCGTACCTCCAGCATCAATAGTTCTGTAACTTGTACCGTACCTCCTGCATCAATAGTTCTGTAACTTGTACCGTACCTCCAGCATCAATAGTTCTGTAACTTGTACCGTACCTCCTGCATCAATAGTTCTGTAACTTGTACCGTACCTCCAGCATCAATAGTTCTGTAACTTGTACTGTACCTCCAGCATCAATAGTTCTGTAACTTGTACCGTACCGCCTGCATCAATAGTTCTGTAACTTGTACTGTACCTCCAGCATCAATAGTTCTGTAACTTGTACCGTACCTCCAGCATCAATAGTTCTGTAACTTGTACTGTACCTCCAGCATCAATAGTTCTGTAACTTGTACCGTACCTCCTGCATCAATAGTTCTGTAACATGTACTGTACCTCCAGCATCAATAGTTCTGTAACATGTACCGTACCGCCTGCATCAATAGTTCTGTAACTTGTACCGTACCTCCAGCATCAATAGTTCTGTAACATGTACTGTACCTCCTGCATCAATAGTTCTGTAACTTGTACTGTACCTCCAGCATCAATAGTTCTGTAACGCGTACCTCCAGCATCAATAGTTCTGTAACATGTACCGTACCTCCAGCATCAATAGTTCTGTAACATGCTGTACCTCCTGCATCAATAGTTCTGCCAACGCTGTACCTCCAGCATCAATAGTTCTGTAACCTTGCCGTACCTCCAGCATCAATAGTTCATAACATGCCGTACCGCCTGCATCAATAGTTCTGTAACTTGTACTGTACCTCCTGCATCAATAGTTCTGTAACTTGTACTGTATCAACATCAATAGTTCTGCCAACATATGCTGTACCTCCCTGCATCAATAGTTCTGCTAACTTGTACTGTACCTCCAGCATCAATAGTTCTGTAACTTGTACCGTACCTCCAGCATCCAATAGTTCTGTAACATGCCGTACCTCCTGGCATCAATAGTTCTGTAACCCTTGCCGTACCTCCTGCATCCAATAGTTCTTAACATGTACTGTACCTTCTGCATCAATAGTTCTGTAACTATGCCGTACCTCCTGCATCCAATAGTTCTGTAGCAGCCTGTACCTCCTGCATCAATAGTTCTGTAACATGCTGTACACCTCAGCATCAATAGTTCTGTAACTTGTACTGTACCTCCAGCATCAATAGTTCTGTAACTTGTACCGTACCTCCTGCATCAATAGTTCTGTAACTTGTACTGTACCTCCTGCATCAATAGTTCTGTAACTTGTACTGTACCTCCAGCATCAATAGTTCTGTAACTTGTACCGTACCTCCAGCATCAATAGTTCTGTAACTTGTACCGTACCTCCTGCATCAATAGTTCTGTAACTTGTACCGTACCTCCAGCATCAATAGTTCTGCTTGTGCCGTACCTCCAGCATCAATAGTTCTGTAACATACCGTACCCTCCTGCATCAATAGTTCTTGTAACTTGCTGTACCTCCAGCATCAATAGTTCTGTAACTTGTACTGTACCTCCAGCATCAATAGTTCTGTAACCTTTTGTACCTCCTGCATCAATAGTTCTGTAACTTGTACCGTACCTCCTGCATCAATAGTTCTGTAACATGTACCGTACCTCCAGCATCAATAGTTCTGTAACTTGTACCGTACCTCCTGCATCAATAGTTCTGTAACTTGTACCGTACCTCCTGCAACGATAGTTCTGTAACTTGTACCATACCTCCTGCATCAATAGTTCTGTAACTTGTACCGTACCTCCAGCATCAATAGTTCTGTAACTTGTACCGTACCTCCAGCATCAATAGTTCTGTAACTTGTACCGTACCTCCTGCAACAATAGTTCTGTAACTTGTACTGTACCTCCTGCATCAATAGTTCTGTAACTTGTACTGTACCTCCAGCATCAATAGTTCTGTAACTTGTACTGTACCTCCTGCATCAATAGTTCTGTAACTTGTACCGTACCTCCTGCATCAATAGTTCTGTAACTTGTACCGTACCTCCAGCATCAATAGTTCTGTAACTTGTACTGTACCTCCTGCATCAATAGTTCTGTAACTTGTACCGTACCTCCTGCATCAATAGTTCTGTAACTTGTACCGTACCTCCTGCATCAATAGTTCTGTAACTTGTACCGTACCTCCAGCATCAATAGTTCTGTAACTTGTACTGTACCTCCTGCATCAATAGTTCTGTAACTTGTACCGTACCTCCTGCATCAATAGTTCTGTAACTTGTACCGTACCTCCTGCATCAATAGTTCTGTAACTTGTACTGTACCTCCAGCATCAATAGTTCTGTAACTTGTACCGTACCTCCTGCATCAATAGTTCTGTAACTTGTACTGTACCTCCTGCATCAATAGTTCTGTAACTTGTACTGTACCTCCAGCATCAATAGTTCTGTAACTTGTACCGTACCTCCTGCATCAATAGTTCTGTAACTTGTACCGTACCGCCTGCATCAATAGTTCTGTAACTTGTACCGTACCTCCAGCATCAATATATCAGTTACAGTCAGTACAGTCATATGTTTGGTTCTATTATGTATCGCATATCACTCTCAGGGTACACGATTCTGTAACACTGCTCAGTTTCCTTTACTTAGTCCTGATACATGTAACAAGTACTGTACGTGAACTGATTAGTCCTTACCCACCATGACTTCGCTAGCCATCCCCTTCACCGAACACAAATAACATACAAGCATAACGTTTTGTGGGTAACTTAACCTAACCTAACCTAAACTAACCTAACCTAACCTAACCTAACCTAACCTAACCTAAACTAACCTAACCTAACCTAACCTAACCTTGGTGGGTAAGCGCTGATTCTAGTAAACTGTGTCCCAACCTGGAGATCGCGTGAGCAGCATTCCGCAAGGGGTTCAGTTATCCCCATACCTGTTATCCTTCACTGGGGAACATGATGCAGTTATTCTTTTCATACTTTACTCGTGGCGCAAACCTTGACATTAGCTGGTTTAGTACATAGGTTAAGGGGATAAGTTAACAGCAGGTAATGGATAACATGTTATTTGTCCAGTGGATAATTTGTCAGACATTTATTTACCACCTTGCATTACCCGATTAGTCAAATTTCCATAATGGACAAAACTACTAGACAATTCACCACCTTAACGAAATAATAAAATCGCCCAACAGATTATCGACCACAGGACAAATCATTATTGGACATAATTATCACCATCAGATAAATTAACATGGGACAAATTCCACCATCTTTATAACAATAACCCAAGTAATGCTGGACAGGTATCTCTCACGGTCTAACCTAACCCAACCTAACCTAACTTAGCCTAATCTAACCCAACCCAACCTAACCTAACTTAACCTAATCTAACCCAACCCAACCTAACACAACGATAAATGATACCAGACGTGTACAGTGAAACTTTTATTTAACGGACTATATAGAGATGAAAATCCGCTATATCGAGGGTTCGTTATATGTGAAATCCCCCTCAATAACGGATTATATGGAGAGAGAGAGAGAGATGTTCGTTATATGGAAGTTCCACTGTATTAAGCACACACAAATCCTTACTTTTATTTCGCGTAGATCAATAATAATTTTCATACATCATCTGAATGTAAAATATGGGATGAAAGCTTAATGTATAAATGAATAATGAAGTGGCAATAACACCTTCAACAAGTACTCAGGGGATACTACTCAATACAGAAAGTGTAGACGCCTTATATGGCAACACCGGTGTGGACCAGTGTGTGTTGTGTGACTGGACGCTTAAGCATTGTAGTACCGATTACTACTGAGACTGCATATTAATTATTATTATTATTATTATTATTATTATTGTTATTATTATTATTATTATCATTATTATTATTATTATTTTTATCATTATTTTTTTTTTTTATTATTATTATTAGCTGAATCGCCGCCCTCCGGGCGGATCATCACTACATATAACACCACCCATCATCATTACATATAACACCATCCATCATCACTACATATAACACCACCCATCATCACTACATATAACACCACCCATCATCACTACATATAACATCAATCATCACTACATATAACACCACCCATCATCACTACATACTATAACACCACCCATCATCACTACATATAACACCACCCATCATCACTACATATAACACCACCCATCATCACTACATATAACAACATCAATCATCACTACATATAACATCATCCATCATCGCTACATACAACACCACCCATCATCACTACATATAACAACATCAATCATCACTACATATAACACCATCCATCATCACTACATATAACACCACCCATCATCACTACATATAACACCACCCATCATCACTACATATAACAACATCAATCATCACTACATATAACATCATCCATCATCATTACATACAACACCACCCATCATCACTACATATAACAACATCAATCATCACTACATATAACATCATCCATCATCACTACATATAACACCACCCATCATCCCTACATATAACGCCATCCATCGTCACTACATATAACACCATCCATCATCACTACATATAACAACATCACCAACCTCTACATATAACACCATCCATCATCACTACATATAACCTGCTCCATCATCACTACATATAACATCATCCATCATCACTACATATAACACCATCCATCATCACTACATATAACACCACCCATCATCACTACATATAACACCATCCATCATCACTACATTTAACACCACCCATCATCACTACATATAACACCATCCATCATCACTACATATAACACCATCCATCATCACTACATATAACACCACCATCATCACTACATATAACAACATCCACCATCACTACATATAACATCATCCATCATCACTACATATAACACCATCCATCATCACTACATATAACACCATCCATCATCACTACATATAACACCACCATCATCACTACATATAACAACATCCATCACCATATAACACCATCCATCATCACTACATATAACACCATCCATCATCACTACATATAACACCATCCATCATCACTACATATAACACCACCCATCATCACTACATATAACATCATCCATCATCACTACATATAACACCACCCATCATCCCTACATATAACGCCATCCATCATCACTACATATAACACCATCCATCATCACTACATATAACAACATCCACCAACCTCTACATATAACACCATCCATCATCACTACATATAACACCACTCCATCATCACTACATATAACATCATCCATCATCACTACATATAACACCATCCATCATCACTACATATAACACCACCCATCATCACTACATATAACACCACCCATCATCACTACATATAACAACATCCATCATCACTACATATAACACCACCCATCATCACTACACATAACACCACCCATCATTACTACATATAACAACATCCATCATCACTACATATAACACCATCCATCATCACTACATATAACACCATCCATCATCACTACATATAACACCATCCATCATCACTACATATAACACCACCCATCATCACTACAGATCGGTAAAGTAGTTTCCTTGATTCTCGTGCGGACACACAAACAAACACACACACACAAACAAACAAACAGACATACTTCTTTGTTTTTTATAGATAGATTATTATTACATATATAACGACACCTTGTAGAGTTCTGGTTAAAGAGAGGAAGACTAACGACAAAAATAATGTTAGATCTAAATAATTTATGCCGACTTTTCCCGACGTAACATAACCAAACAAAATGGTTCACAAAAATAGCGTATATCCCCAATGGTCCCCACACGGACTTGCCTGTCCTTGTGCATTATGTTCTTATGTGTGTGTGTGTGTGTGTGTGTGTGTGTGTGTGTGTGTGTGTGTGTGGTGAACAATACTGACCTATAAAAATTTGTAAAAACCAGGTATTGTATTGTTGTGGTGGCGTGGCATAATGGTGTGGCACAATGGTGTTTTCGTTTGTGGTGGTGTGGCGTGGTGGTGTGCTCGTCTGTGGTGGTGTGGCGTGGTGGTGTGCTCGTCTGTGGTGGTGGTGTGGCGTAATGGTTAATGTTACCGTGGTGGTGTGCTTCATCAATGGTGTGCTCGTCTGTGGTGGTGTGGCGTAATGGTTAATGTTACCGTGGTGGTGTGGCATAATGGTGTGCTCGTCTGTGGTGGTGTGGCATAATGGTTAATGTTACCGTGGTGGTGTGGCATAATGGTGTGCTCGTCTGTGGTGGTGTGGCATAATGGTTAATGTTACCGTGGTGGTGTGGCATAATGGTGTGCTCGTCTGTGGTGGTGTGGCATAATGGTTAATGTTACCGTGGTGGTGTGGCATAATGGTGTGCTCGTCTGTGGTGGTGTGGCGTAATGGTTAATGTTACCGTGGTGGTGTGGCATAATGGTGTGCTCGTCTGTGGTGGTGTGGTAGAGCTGGCACACCTGGATGATTGGGCACACTTCTGCCACGCTCCCTGCTGCCCATCTGCTGAGTCACTATCGGGGTTTTGCCACACTAACCTATATTGTTACATCCCAGAATAATTCACCTCACATTACACATAACGCAGAGGCATCTAACATAACCCGTAACATTAAGAATACAGTATCCTAACCTGACCTGATCTGACCTAACCTAACCTAACCTAACCTGACCTGATCTGACCTAACCTAACCTGACATGATCTGACCTGACCTGACCTGACCTAACCTAACCTAACCTAACCTGACCTGACCTGACCTAACCTAACCTAACCTAACCTAACCTGACCTGACATGACCTAACCTAACCACTTAGCCACTGCTGTAGCCAAATTTAAGCTCCCTAGATGAAAAATAGTGCTCGAGATATCACCACCGGACAAGCAGCCAAGCAGTCAATCAATCAATCAAGCAATCAATCAAGCAAGCAAGCAATCAAGCAAGCAAGCAACCAAACAAGTAAGCAACGAAGCAAGTAAGCAAATAAGCAAGCAATCAATCAATCAAGCCGAGACCTGTGACAAACAAAGGAAGTGTCCAGAATCTCTTTTACGTCTCACCGCCACAAGTAGATATGTTAGGGG
>NW_024731675.1:3439787-3447287 GCF_018991925.1 Homarus americanus | reverse complement strand
CAGCGGTACACAGGATGCCAAATCCACCGATCTTTGCCCGTTAAAGTACCTGTAAAAGAGAGAGAGTGAAGCAACATTGTGGCGAAGAGAAAGGGAAGGGAGATTATCAATTAAAGGAGGAGAGTTAATAAGACGAAATGCCTTTGATTCCACCCTATCTAACAGTTGGACAGAAGAGCCACACACACACACACACACACACACACACACACACACACACACACACACACATCTTGACCAACGCTGGGAACTAGGTCTATGTACAGTAATCACAGATTACAGGGATTGTATGTTTGTACATCTGTAAGTATTACTAATATTAATACTATTAATGGTGCTACTACTTCTACTACTACTACTACTTTATTGAACGTGGCCTCCAGCCTCCCCCAATAGCCACACCTTCGCCGCCATTTTATTACCTTAAAATTAACTATCCTAATACATATGTAGCTACCTTAGCTGTGCTGAGTTAGTTGAGCCGCAGATCTATGCGGCATTAAGTGACTGTTGTCGGCTTTGGGGCCGAAGATCTCGTTCCCCTGAGGCAGAGCAAAGCCGACCTAAGGAGAGAGAAGGACAGTCGACATCTCATCCAGGCTGTAACATAACTTCTGGGCTGCTGCTTCTGTTCGGAGATCACCTCCGGGAGTCTGGCGTAGAAACATCTTGCACTTGGTCCCATCCCACCAGAGGTTATGAACACCAGAGGAGTGAAGCTGCCTTGATCAACGTTCTGAATTCTCTCCTACTAGTACTACTACTACTACTGTTACCTCTACTATCAGTGCTACTATTACTATTACTGAGGCTACTACTGCTGCTGCTGCTGCTGCTACTACTACTACTGCTACTACTACTACTACTACTACTACAAAATCAATCACTGGTAAATTATACCAGAATCGGAAACTCCCAAAGAGAAAAACAAAAAGTTCTCAATAGGAGGAGAAATTATTTTAATGGGATTCAATCATCCTTAAATTGCCTCGGGAAAATTTATAAAAAAACAAATTGTATCCTTCCTAAAGATTGCCGTCGTCAACTCTCTGGTGTGATAATAAACAAGGTACATGGAGGGCTCAAACCATTACCCACAAAGGACTGGAAACTGAGCCACCGCAGCAAATTTATCACGACAGGCATGGGAGAAAAAAGAGCGTGTGGTGTGGGAGACAGATGAGTGGTAGTGGTGTGAAGAAGGTGACGAGGGAGGGGTAGGAATAAAGAAAGGAGGAGGAGGAGATGGATGAGGAGGAGGAGGATGAGGAGGAGATGGATGAGGAGGAAGAGGATGAGGAGGAGGAGGAGGAGATGGATGAGGAGGAGGAGGAGGAGGAGATGGATGAGGAGAAGGAGGATGAGGAGGAGATGGATGAGGAGGAGGAGATGGATGAGGAGAAGGAGGAGGAGGAGATGGATGAGGAGAAGCAAGTGGACAAGGAAGAGGAGGAGAAGAAGAACGAGGTTGATGCTGAAGGAAGACGAGGGAGGAGGAGGAGGAGGAGTAGATGGATGAGGGAGAAGGAGGATAGGAGAAGGAGGTTGAGGGAGGAGAAGGAGGGATGAGGAGGAGATGGATGAGGAGGAAAAGGATGAGGGAGGAGGGAGGAGGAGGAGATGGAGGAGGAGGAGGAGGAGGAGGAGGAGGGAGATGGGAGGAGGAGGGAGGAAGAAGGAGGAGGAGGAGGAGATGGATGATGAGGAGAAGGAGGATGAGGAAGGAGGATAGGGAGGAAGAGGATGAGGGAGGAGGGAGGAGGGAGATGGATGAGGGAGAAGGAGGGATGAGGAGGAGATGGATGAGGAGGAAGAGGATGAGGAGGAGGATGAGGAGGAGGAGGAGGAGGAGATGGATGAGGAGAAGGAGGATGAGGAGGAGATGGATGAGGAGGAGGAGATGGATGAGGAGAAGGAGGAGGAGGAGATGGATGAGGAGAAGCAAGTGGACAAGGAAGAGGAGGAGAAGAAGAACGAGGTTGATGCTGAAGGAAGACGAGGGAGGAGGAGGAGGAGGAGGGGGAAGGGGGAATGCCATATACTCACCGTCCCTAATGTATGATGTAACACCTCAACCTAACATAACATAACACAACCTAACCTAACCTCAACCTAACATAACAACCTAACCTAACCTAACCTACGGCATGTTTAAACACACTCAGTACACACAAGTTATTGAATAGATCAGGTGCAGTAAACAGAAATGTGAACTTTTAAGGTGTCACAGGCGGGTCCCAGTGTGTTGAGAATATCGGTAAAGTTAGACCGTGTTATTAAGCCAGTTTATATGTACACAATTGCTTTCCTGTTTAGTACATCTCCAAAGCGATTAGTTTCCTTTATGTCCAATGTAATAAATGGAAGGAATTATATTATACGTGTGTCCGGGAGAAAAAAATAATAATAATAATTCATTCTTCTTCTTCTCATCATCATCACCATTATTATTATTATTATTATTATTATTATTACTATTTTTGTTGTAAATAAAGGTCGGCGCATCATAAGACAAAACACAATTAATCAAAAGTAGTTAAATATACTTCGGATACCGTTTACTAAAGCCTATGAAAATAAACCTCAAACGTCAACAACTGATCTAAGATATATCGACCGTATTATACAGAACCATAAAATCGAAACTCACGTCGCAATTTCATCTGTAGTTACGTCCTTACTGGTTGTGGCTGACACCCCCAGTAACTTAACCACTGGGAACACCAAACTATACCGGTATTTCCCAGTGATTGGACAATAACCGATCTTCCCACATTTATTGTTTAGGTGGCACCCAGAGCCCAGGATTCTCATAGACTTGTACTGCTGCCTTCACTAGTGGGTTTACAGCGGCTCGTCATATAGCCTAGGTGCAGTTCCCTTCACTAGTGCGTTTACAGGGGCTCGTCATATAGCCTAGGTACAGTCCCCTTCACTAGTGGGTTTACAGGGGCTCGTCATATAGCCTAGGTGCAGTTCCCTTCACTAGTGCGTTTACAGCGGCTCGTCATATAGCCTAGGTACAGTCCCCTTCACTAGTGGGTTTACAGGGGCTCGTCATATAGCCTAGGTGCAGTTCCCTTCACTAGTGCGTTTACAGCGGCTCGTCATATAGCCTAGGTGCAGTTGCCTTCACTAGTGCGTTTACAGCGGCTCGTCATATAGCCGTGCAGTCCACTAGTGGGTTTACAGGGGTCGTCATATAGGCCACCTTCACCTAGGGGTGGTTTACAGGGGCTCGTCATATAGCCTAGGTACAGTCCCTTCACTAGTGTGTTACACAGGGGGCTCGTCATATAGCCTAGGTACAGTCCCCTTCACTAGTGTGGTTTACAGCGGCTCGTCATATAGCCTCAGGTGCAGTTGCCTTCACTAGTGCGTTTACAGGGGCTTGTCATATAGCCTAGGTGCAGTTCCCTTCACTAGTGCGTTTACAGGGGCTCGTCATATAGCCTAGGTGCAGTTCCCTTCACTAGTGCGTTTACAAGGGCTCGTCATATAACCAAGGTACAGTCCCCTTCACTAGTACGTTTACAGGGGTTCGCCATTTAAACATTCCACAGATCAGTACATTGAGATAAATGTTTTAATGTTGTTTTAATTTGATTCCATAGTATGATTACTATTGCGATTTTCCTTCTGTCTAATGTACACAAACGCAGGGCTGCCACACTGCACAATACCTGACGAGTCCCTGTAAATGCACTAGTGAAGGGGACTGTACCTAGGCTATATGACGAGCCCCTGTTAACGCACTAGTGAAGGGGACTGTACCTAGGCTATATGACGAGCCCCTGTTAACGCACTAGTGAAGGGGACTGTACCTAGGCTATATGACGAGCCCCTGTAAACGCACTAGAGAAGGGGACTGTATCTAGGCTATATGACGAGCCCCTGTAAACGCACTAGCGAAAGGGACTGTACCTAGGCTATATGACGATCCCCTGTAAACGCACTAGTGAAGGGGACTGTACCTAGGCTATATGACGAGCCCCTGTAAACGCACTAGAGAAGGGGACTGTACCTAGGCTATATGACGAGCTCCTGTAAACGCACTAGAGAAAGGGACTGTACCTAGGCTATATGACGAGCCCCTGTAAACGCACTAGTGAAGGGGACTGCACCTTGAATTTATAAGACAGTATCTAACTCGCTGACTTCAGGAACGGCTCCAAAGCGGCTACAGTATTTGGCTTCATTCTAAGAAACTTCCATATGAAACTTCAGAAGCCTAACCCATGATAGGTGGTTGAGTTGTGAAGCTGGGAGGTAATTGGAGGGAAAGTGTGAGACAGGGAAACATTGTAAATATATGAGAGAGAGAGAGAGAGAGAGAGAGAGAGAGAGAGATCCTCCATCATGGCACTCTCTCTCTCTCTGTTTATGTAAAGTCTTGTAAACACTCTTTCTCATGTTGAATAAAGAATAATTAATCTCTTGTCATGTCAACACGAGTCGTCATCCTGACCGTGTGTGTAATAATAATAATAATAATAATAATTAACGGTTTATTGAAAAAGTTCTGCAGCCCGAAGGCTGAAAATATACATTGGGCATAAATGACTTATTACATACATTGGTGGTTTAACAAAAGCCTTCATTAGAGAAAGGTAAAGGAACATACAGTGAACATACAGATTATTGTAGGTGTTGAACAGCAAAAACGTAGTGTAGTAACTCCCTCCCAGATGGTGTTAGGAGGACCTCACGTGGTGTAGTAGTTCCCTCACAGATGGTGTTATGAGGGGCCTCACGTGGTGTAGTAATTCCCTCACAGATGGTGTTATGAGGGGCCTCACGTGGTGTAGTAATTCCCTCACAGATGGTGTTATGAGGGGCCTCGTGGTGTAGTAATTCCCTCACAGATGGTGTTATGAGGGCCCTCATGTGGTCTAGTAATTCCCTCACAGATGGTGTTATGAGGGGCCTCACGTGGTGTAGTAATTCCCTCACAGATGGTGTTATGAGGGGCCTCACGTGGTGTAGTAATTCCCTCACAGATGGTGTTATGAGGGGCCTCACGTGGTGTAGTAATTCCCTCACAGATGGTGTTATGAGGGGCCTCACGTGGTGTAGTAACTCCTTCACATATGGTGTTATGAGGGGCCTCACGTGGTGTAGTAATTCCCTCACAGATGGTGTTATATGAGTGAGGTGTGGTTCCAGGCCTTCCTATCGTAGACGGATTAACACATCGCTGGTAGTTGGGTCTCACGGGCCGTTATCACTGGGTACCTGGGACCTCACTGTGTGAAAGGTCAACTTGGGTACCACTGTTACTGTTGAGTTGTTCTCACTGACTTAAGCACTGTTCACCACTGTTCACCTCTGTTTAACACTGGTTCCATTTCTTTCCTAAATGAAATAGTAACTTCTGGCGTGAACTTGTTGATATTCCGGTGGGGAGGAGGGTTCAGGGGAGGGGGTTGGTATGGGCCAACATAACAGTTGACCTGGCTGCTCCGAGAGGAGCGCCAGGTACGTCTTGACCCTTAGGTGGTCAAGGATGTGTGTGTGTGTGTGTGTGTGTGTGTGTGTGTGTGTGTGTGTGTAAACAAACGACGCTATCTCTGATTACACATATCACTGCGGCAATGGTACCACAATAGGTTAGGTTAGGTTAGGTTAGATTTTATTTAGTTTTTGTGTAACTCGATGGACCAAATATTTAATGCAACATTTATGTGTATAGATGGACATACATACATCTACTCTGATATTAATACTTAAACATTACATGAACACAGACATACACACACAGACCAAACACACACACACACACCTAACCTAACCAGTTGATGTAGATGACAAAACTATTTTACATATTCTCAGAGCTACCCAGGAAGGACACCCAGACGAACGATAAATACACTACACTACACTATACCACTTACACTACACTACACTATACTGGATAACACTACACTACACTGGACAGCATTACACTACACTACACCACACTACATACCTAAGATTCAGAAATTATCAGGACGGAAACTCTCGCTATTTAACGCCTCATAATCCTAAGTTCTCATGTGAGGGTAAATTACAGTGATTGAGGAAAGTTGCCTTGAGTTGTCTACGGATGGTGGCTACTAGATAGATCTGCTCAGGTTAGATTAGGTTAGGTTTGGTTTGGTTAGGTTTGGTTAGGTTGGGTTGGGTTGGGTTAGGTTGGGTTTGGTTACGTTTGGTTAGGTTAGGTGTAGAAGAAAGAAAGTTCGCTCCCACCCATAATGAAGCAGCATCGACCATAAACGAGATACAACAGTCAGGGTAGGTCAGTTCGGAGACTCATTCCCTTGATTCAGTTTCCCCGCAGAGAGCGATCTATTGCCCCCGACGGTACAGCCATGATCCCAAGTTTCTTTCCCCTCCCTGACTGAATAAAGGCGAAGTCTAGGTTGAAGAAAGACCAGGCGAACGGATATAGACTCGTTCAGTAGTTTGGTGATGATGGCGAGGCTCACACACCAACAACTCAACACAGACAAAACACACGAATAAGTGTATGAAATATGATTCAAAACATTGACATAATATGCACATGGATAACAAATGCATTCATAAACATTGTACACATACACACGCGTTATATTAGTAGATTACCACCGAGCCCTGTGAAACTTAGTCCTGTCTCGAACCATCTGTTTCAAGTGTTCACATTACATACGGAGCGCTAAGCCAATATATTATGTAGTGGCTGGTCAGATCTCAGCATTAAGGAGTAGAACCTCGAGAAGGTCAGGTTCATATATTTCTCTACAGTGTCATGGCAGACAAGACAACTTAATGTAGTAAATAGTTTTGACTGTTGTCTCATCCAGTTATATGACTGTTATATACTGAAACTTTGAATATAATTAGAAATATTAATTTGTAATTTAACTGTATTTTATATATACTCCTGTTAACGTCACTCCAAATATGACTTACATTTACTCAACTATTCCTGGGTGTAGAGTAGAACCGAACCTAACCCAATTAGTAGGGAATTTTGGTCCGAGAATGGGCGGCTCAAGAGAAGACCAAGGGGGCCCCAGTACAGACGGTGAAACAAGTATGAGGGAGCATCTGATGACAGCTAGTTATCTGCACGGGCTGGTGAACTCCCTGCTGCTGGAGGTAGTCGGGGGGGGTGGGACAAAGTATTACGACCTTTTGTCATAGTGTATTGGTTTCATAACTAATTAATACTAAATACAGTTGACACGTTTTTTTTCATACTTTACATATCTTGGTTGATTATAAAGTATGTGACTGGTTGTTACTCCATATTGGGAAACTGTGGTATGTAGTTCTTATGATATTTGATGATAGGATATTTAGTCTACAAATGTGAATAGTTGTGTAAGTGGGCCAATATACCACACTGTGATGGATAGGCAGAAGCATTATCCACTGATCAAAATATTAACAACAACCAGGTCGAAATAAAAACTAAATCACATGCATTAAACACAGACGCATCATATAATATGGTGGTGTTGTATCGCGTTG
>NW_024731675.1:3387287-3434787 GCF_018991925.1 Homarus americanus | reverse complement strand
AATAAGGTCCCAATATAAACAATAAGGTCCCAATATAAACAATAAGGTTCCAATATAAACAATAAGGTCCCAATGTAAACAATAAGGTCCCAATATAAACAATAAGGTCCCAATGTAAACAATAAGGTCCCAATGTAAACAATAAGGTCCCAATATAAACACTATCTATCAAAATTTCACTCGTCGGCAGCCAAAGAAAGTAACCGGGTGAGACTTAACCATAGTGGCTATTTGTAACTCAGTGACCCGCTTTCTCCTACACTAGTACAGAACCGAGTACCTTATGCAGTGTGTGTGTGTGTGTGTGTGTGTGTGTGTGTGTGTGTGTGTGTGTGTGTGTGTGTGTGTGTGTGTGTGTGTGTGTGTGTGTGTGTGTGTGTGTGTGTGTGTGCTTTGTGTGTATATATGTGTGTGTGTGTGTGTGTGTGTGTGTGTGTGTGTGTGTGTATGTGTGTGTGTGTGTGTATGTGTGTGTGTGTGTGTGTGTGTGTATGTGTGTGTGTATATGTGTGTGTGTATATGTGGTATGTGTGTGTGTGTGTGTGTGTGTGTGTGTGTGTCTGTGTGTGTGTGTGTCTATGTGTTTATGTGTTCGATCCTCCTCTTACAGGACAGAATGGGGACGCGTTTCGTTGTGTCATTAACCAGACCATCAGTTATGGAAACCTGTATATTAACTTGAATGGGTGCCTGTGTCAGCTGGGGCTCTCCTGGGTACACGATTCACTGTAAATCAGGATGTCGTGGTGAGGTGCCTAAGGGATCGCTTGCCGCACCCTCAACACACTCTCTGTCTCGTGATCAACCGTTACCATCCCCTTAATTATTATCAAACGCATATTACACTAAAAGATATCATACTTATCATACTCACTAGGATATAATACTAAAATATATCATACTTATCATACTCACTAGGATATAAACCTTTATAGGAATAAATCATCCGCCAACCTATTTTTTTTGTATACGCTTAACCTCGTAAGGGAGACGGACTAACAGTGTATGTGAGTCAAGAGGCACTTGACTCAGGGTGAAGGGCGTCATTGAGGAGTAGGTGGGGAGTAATGAAGGAGATGTGCTATGAGAGGGAACTGTATCTCTGAGACTGGGATGGACTGAACGTGATCCTCTGAATACACATAAACATACACTATACTCATGCACAGAATAATACTCACTTAAACAAGGGAATATTTAAACACACACACACACACACACTTTTTCCCTGGTTAGGTTAGGTTTCCTTTCACCCGTCTTTCCATCTCTCTGTCCCCCCTCACCCTCGTTTCTACTACCGAGGTTTGCGGTGTTGAGAATATCCGGCGGAAGTGAGGAGGGAAGGATCGTGTCTGTGGCCACCAGGTAACAGGACAGGTGACCACTGGCTTCACCCAACACCTGATGCGTCCCGTTGGTCCTTTACCACTCATTATACACACACACACACACACACACCTGTCACTCAATACACCTCCTTGTGTTGGTTCAGGAAGCTACACACAACACGGCGCGGATGAATTTTAGCTGTTACTGGGAATTGAGTATGAGGGATCAATCAGCTAGGATATATTGATAGGTGTTATTAGGGATGTCACACACACACACACACACGCAATCCACTATACGCCTAGATACAGTCCACCGAGAGACAGCCACTCATCTTCCTTTTGCTACTAAATAAAAAAATGTAGCCATGGTCCATCGTGGCGGGAAAGGCATTGACAAACTTGACAAAAAAAGGCCAAATAAAGCCCATTATAATATGTACGCTAGTCCCGAGGCTCTTGATCCCACGGTCCAGACTACAACGTTACGAGGAATCATGGTAGTGGTGAAGCTAAATGTGATCCAGACTACAGCTAAATGTAATCCAAACTACAGCTAAATGTGATCCAAACTACAACTAAATGTGATCCAAACTACAGCTACAGGTATCCAAACTACAGCTACAGGTATCCAAACTACAGCTACAGGTATCCAACACTACAGGTATCCAAACTACAGGTATCCAAACCACAGCCACAGGTATCCAAACCACAGCTACAGGTATCCAAACCACAGCCAAGGCATCCCAACCACAGCCACAGGTATCCAACCACAGCCACAGGTGTAACCCAACCACAGCCACATGCATCCAAACCACAGCCACAGGCATCCAAACCACAGCCACAGGCATCCAAACCACAGCCACAGGCATCCAAACCACAGCCAAGGCATCCAAACCACAGCTACAGGTATCCAAACCACAGCCACAGGTATCCAAACCACAGCCAAGGCAGGTGTCCAAACCACAGCCACAGGCATCCAAACCACAGCTATAGTATCCAAACTACAGCTACAGGTATCCAAACTACAGCTACAGGTATCCCTCCTTCCTTTTCACCCCACCCTATTTCCTAGACCGTCTCTTCCCTCGGCAGTCGGAGGTCCTGACACGCTCGAGAGAGAGAGAGAGAGAGAGATGCAGTGAAAGGAAATAAGTCTTCTCTCTCTCTCTCTCTAAGAAGTATCGATCTATCTAAAAAACATTATTTGTTTGTCATTATTCTGGCTTCAGTTCGATTGGGAAACTGTGTCTGTTGGCTATACGAGTACAGTACTTTAGGCAGTCATTTAGTTAACAGTATAGTCCTGCCAGTCACCGTTTAGACCAGTAACTATACGGTGGTCACGTAGAGTTGCGCATCATTATATGGGAACAGTTGTTTCTTCCGCTCGGGAACCTCCGGCTATTTGACGAGTAAATGATCCTGGACGATGCTATTGAAGGCTATTTCTGATACAAAATAATAGGAGTTAGAGGCAAAGTCAGAAGCCCATCACTCAAACGACTGAATCTAACACGACGAATCACCTCATGTCACCTGTATCATTACTATATAGATCAGTTTATATCACACCTGAACATTCACCTCATGTCACCTGCATCATTATTATATAGATCAGTTTATATCACACCTGAACATTCACCTCATGTCACCTGTATCATTATTATATAGATCAGTTTATATCACACCTGAACATTCACCTCATGTCACCTGCATCATTATTATATAGATCAGTTTATATCACACCTGTTGTTCTGTCTGGCGTTAAGTAACATTCCACCACTAACACACTATAGGTTTATGGTACAGTCACACCTACACCTTCTACATGACTTCTTTACCAATATTCTTTAACCTGGACCCCCGCATCGCGAGGGAGGAAGACAAACTCGCATGTTGACTTCTATGTTCAATCTTTGAAATAAAAGTTGAGATAAACTGGTATCTATCACTACCGTCCATCACTGGTACGGCGTCCATCAAGGGGTGAGTGAGCAGAAACAGTGAGGGAGGGTGAATTACTGGGACTGTAAGGCGGTCTTTCTGAGGGAGGAGGAGGAAGAGTGGGAAGAAAAGGAGGAAGAGGAGGAGGAGGAGGAGGAAGAGGAGGAGGAAGAGAAGGAGGAAGGAGGAGGAAGAGAAGGGGAAGAGGAAGAGAGGAGGAGGAGGAAGAGAGGAGGAAGAGGAGGAGGAAAAGGAGGAGGAAGAGAAGGGGAAGAGGAAGAGAGGAGGAAGAGGAGGAAGAGAAGGGGAAGAAGAGGAAGAGGAGAAGGAGAGAAGAGGAGGGGAGGAAGAGGAAGAAGAGGAGGAAGAGAAGGGAAGAGGAGGAAGAGAAGGGGAAGAGGGGAAGTGAGAATGCAGGAGTGACTGTGAAAGGAGTTATTAAAGAAAGGAGAAGGAGGGAGAGGAAGAGAAGAATAGAAGAAAGAGGAAAAGGAAGAAGAAAAGAAAAGGAAGAGGAAGCGGAGGTAGGGGTAACGAGAGAGAATTGGAGAACAAGGAATGGTCAGGAAGAAGAGGTTACATAGGCAGAGATTATAACAGGATTGGGGTGGGGGTGGGGAGGGGGAGGGGTGGGGGGGTGGGGTGGGGAGGGGTGGGTGGGGGTGGGGGAGAGGTGGTGGGGGTGGGGAGGGTGGGAGGGGTGGGGAGGGGTGGGGAGGGGTGGGGAGGGGTGGGTGGGCTGGGAGGGGTGGGAAGGTGGTGGGGTGTGGTGGGAAGGGTTTGGGTGTAAGGCAGGTAAAAGACCGGATGGAACATAATTGGGATACCAGCTGGCAGGATGGGCAGTCAAGGATGTCTATTGGCTCCATGATAACACCACTACACTGATATCGAAATGAAATGAAAATATACTCCAGGTATTAAAATAAAACATTCCAGTGAAGGTAGTTGTAGTCCTCTTCAATAGTGCATAGGCTCGTCATATAGCCTAGGTACATTCCATTCACGTTCGCGGGCGCATAGACTTAGGTACGGTCCCTTCACTTCTGCGTTTACAGAGGCGTTTGTAAACCATTTCAGTGCGTTTACAGGGACTCGACATATAGCCTAGTAGTCCCCTTCACTTCTGCGTTTACAGGGGGTCGTCAGGTTTTGTGCAGTGTAGCAGCCCTGTGTTTGTTTACATTCGACAGAAGGAAACTCGCAATAGTAACCAACTATGGAATCAAATTAAAACCACATTAACACAAATATCTCAATGATAATGATTTGTGGAATGTTTATATGACGAGCCCCTGTAAACGCACTAGTGAAGGGACTGTACCTAGGCTATATCACGAGCCCCTGTAAACGCACTAGTGAAGGGACTGTACCTAGGCTATATGACGAGCCCCTGTAAACATACTCAGTGAAGGGACTGAACCTAGGCTATATGACGAGCCCCTGTAAGCGCACTAGTGAAGGGACTGAACCTAGGCTATATGACGAGAGCCCTGTAAACGCACTAGTGAAGGGGACTGTACCTAGGCTTATATGACGAGCCCCTGTAAACATACTCAGTGAAGGGACTGTACTAGCTATATGACGAGCCCCTGTAAACGCACTAGTGAAGGGGACTGTACCTAGGCTATATGACGAGCCCCTGTAAGCGCACTAGTGAAGGGAATGAACCTAGGCTATATGACGAGCCCCTGTAAACGCACTAGTGAAGGGGACCTGAACCTAGGCTATAGACGAGCCCCTGTAAAACATACTAGTGAAGGGGACTGTACCTAGGCTTATATGACGAGCCCCTGTAAACGCACTTCAGTGAAGGGACTGTACTTAGGCTATATGACGAGCCCCTTTAAACGCACTAGTGAAGGGAACTGAACCTAGGCTATATGACGAGCCCCTGTAAACGCACTAGTGAAGGAGACTGTACCTATGGCTATATGACGAGCCCCTGTAAACGCACTAGTGAAGGGAATTGTACCTAGGCTATACGACGAGCCCCTGTAAACCGCACTAGTGAAGGAACTGTACCCAGGCTTATATGACGAGCCCCTGTAAACGCACACTAGTGAAGGGACTGTACCTAGGCTATACAACGAGCCCCTGTAAACGCACTAGTGAAGGGGACTGTACCTAGGTTATACGACGAGCCCCTGTAAACATACTAGTGAAGGGGACTGTACCTAGGCCATACGACGAGCCCCTGTAAACGCACTAGTGAAGGGGACTGTACTCCAAGCTATATGACGAGCCCCTGTAAACGCACTAGTGAAGGGACCGTACCTAGGCTTATATGACGAGCCCTGTAAACGCACTAGTGAAGGACTGTACCTGCTATATGACGAGCCCCTGTAAACGCACTAGTGAAGGGGACTGTACCTAGGCTATATGACGAGCCCCTGTAAACGCACTAGTGAAGGGGACTGAACATGGGATTCAACATGACAGTAAACAAACAAGACTCGGGTTCACCACTTATACAACATCGCGCCAGGTTATTTTTCTCACACTGAAAACCACAATTATTTTTAACTCACAGCAAAATTACGAACACTGAACCACAACCTAACCTAACCTAACCTAACCACAACCAGTAAATAGCTCAAAACAGTCATCACAGTCTTACAATACACTGAAGGTGAGCTCCTCCACTAACCTAACCTAACCTAACCTAGCCAAACCTAACCTAACCACAACCAGTAAATAGCTCAAAACAGTCATCACAGTCTTACAATACACTGAAGGTGAGCTCCTCCACCTAAACTAATCTAACCTAATCTAACGTAACCTAACCTAACCTAATCAAACCTAACATAATCTAATTTAATCTAACCTAGGACAATGTTTACACTAAGACTGCAGCGACGTGAAAACTCCGATTGGAAGTGAAAGCCAACAGTGTAAATCTAACATAATGCTGCCACACTAGACGCATTTCACCACCCTGTGCACACACTCTCTCTCTCTCTCTCTCTCTCTCTCTCTTTATATCTGTATAATTTCTATATTATTTGTCTGCCTCTCATTTTTCTCTCCTCTTTTCTTTTCTCTCTTTCTGTCTATTTGACAGAGAGAGAGAGAGCTCACCACCTCCCCACAAAACAGGTAATGAGTCAGCCACGTGGAAGAAAGATTGTGTGTGTCCAGGTAATGACGGTGGAGTCTAGAGAGTGTTACACCTTGAAAAAAAAAAAAGAGAGGAGAGAGAGAGAGAGAGAGAGAGAGAGAGAGAGAGAGAGAGAGAGAGTGTGTGTGTGTGTACAGGGTGGTGTTATACGTCTAGTGTGGCAGCATTATGTTAGTGTTAAGGTACAAGCCATACTTGCTTCCTCTCACTTTCAGCTACCGCCGCTGGCTAGCCCTCATGACGAACAAGGAAACAACCTTGCGTAAGTCTTCCCCTGCCAGTACACAGCCTCTTCACCATCAAGACTCCTGCTGTGCCTCCTCGTGGCAACACACGGTAACTGGGTGACTAGCGGCCCCAGGCGAGACCAGCAGGGGATCTCGGAGCAGCAGTGTGCCCCAGAGGGACGGAACATAGGCCCACTGGCCTGTGGACACACCCTGGTGCTTACCAACCACTGCCCAGCTGCCTTGCAGATTAACCTTGACAGCATAAGACTACAGGATGGAACCCCGAGCGAAAAATCTGCGGTGGAGCCTCGCATCAGGCAGACATGCTTACAGAGCTCCATTAAGATCCCAACGGCGGTATAGGCGGAATAGATGACCACCATGGAAACCCAACGACTACACCGGCAGATGAAGTCAATGCCTGATGGACAGGCTACTAAGGCGAAACTCAACAAACTGGGCTATTGGCAGTCCACTGCAATCCTCCCTCTCCCCAGTTGTTGCAACACTTGCACCACTGGATCAGGAAAAGGGAGAGCCAAGACGTGGTTGCAGCCTGTGCTCCTGCCTCACCACATATTCAACTCACGCGCAGCCATCATCCATCTCATCATAATTTCCATCGTCATCAAAACCCCAAAAGTCCTATGGCGACGGGGACAGGCAGAGATGACTGCAGGGAGTCTCTAGTCACAACTCTGCACATGGGCGGCACAGATAAGATGGTCACACTGGGATCAAGGCAGCAGTGCAATCCGGTCCTGTCTGTACGACTGAGCAGCCCTTACCAGGAGCCACTCTGCTCACCCCACATGGGGAGGGGGCTAAAAAAGGTGCCCTAAACATAGCCTGCCTGGGCAACTGTACATATCAAAGCTGCATGGAAGGTCAGGACCCTTCTGGATACTGGTACAAATGAGCATCCTGAAAGAAGAACCGCCCTTGTGGCAAACAAGCGGTCTGGGTATAACATCGATAAAGCAGCCATTAACGAGTCCCGGCTCCCAGACGAGGATCGATTCATGGAACGGCGATCTGGCTATACCTTCTTCTGGAAGAGTAAGCCTGCTGCGGAAAAATCCGCATTTATGGAGTTGGTTTTGCCATTCATCAATCCATCTTACACAGGCTAACTGAAATGTGTGTTGGGATCAACGAGCGCCTCATGACTCTCCGAGTCCCACTGAATCACTCACGTCATGCCTTCTTCATCAGTGCATACGCCCCAACACTGGATGCAGAGGAGGACATCAAGGAGGAGTTTTAAGCCGACCTCGACAGCGTAACCTGTATCCCCAGAGAAGACAAGGTTGTGCTCCTAGTACGAAGACCTAACCCCTTGACTATGACGACTTAAATACTTGAGTATGATGACTTAACCCCGTGAGTATGATGACTTAACCCCCTTGAGTATGATGACTTAACCCCTTGAGTATAACTTAATCTTGAGTATGATAACTTAACCTTGAGTATGATGACTTAACCCCTTGAGTATGATGATCAACCCCTTGAGTATGATAACTTAACCCTTGGAGTATGATGACTTAACCCTTGAGTATGATGACTTAACCCTTGAGTATGATGACTTAACCCCTTGAGTATGATAACTTAACCCTTGAGTATGATGACTTAACCCTTGAGTATGATGACTTAACCCCTTGAGTATGATGACTTAACCCCTGAGTATGATGACTTAACCCTTGAGTATGATGACTTAACCCCTTGAGTATGATGACTTAACCCTTGAGTATGATGACTTAACCCTTGAGTATGATGACTTAACCCCTTGAGTATGATGACTTAACTTGAGTATGATGACTTAACCCCTTGAGTATGATGACTTAACCCCTTGAGTATGATGACTTAACCCCTTGAGTATGATGACTTAACCCCTTGAGTACTGTACTTCCTGACTTAAGGTATGCAATACAAAAACACTTGGGGAAGAACGTAAGGATTAGTTACGTAACTGTAAATGGCCCGAGCCAACAGATATATCCTAACTACCAGCAAGATCGATTACGCGCAATTTAGCAGAACGGAATCTTGTGGTGGCGGGGGGGTGATGGGAGGGATGGGAGGGTGATGGAGGGGATGGGAGGGGGATGGGAGAGGGAGGAGGGTGATGGGAGGGTGAAAGAGGGATACTAACGACTTACGTAACGTCGTAACCAGTGCCAGCACACACCAACCATATAGAGGTGTTGTTAATAGTCGATCATTTAGGCTGGTTCGTCTGAGTGGGTGGTTTGATATCTTTAACTCGTATCATGGCATATAAAGGTTTAATACACCGTTTTATCATGTTTTATATATGTTTACTTAACCTTATTGTTCTTTTAGGTTCGAGAGAGTAAGGAGTTTCTGACAGCTGAAAAAAATCTCTTTGTGTGAGTCAGTATAAAACACCTCAGTGCCCAGCGGACCTCTGAAGGCTTAACCACCTGTAGCTTGTGTGATTTGGGTAAACATGAACCTACAGTAACTTCCTATATATATCAAAGTCGATACCTTACCACAGAGATAATGGCTGGATCCTCACCCCGGGGCACACCTTGGGAAACTTCGCAATAATATCTGTCGTTCAACTACTGTCGGGACCAACCTGTTAGCCTCTGGTCAGTGTTGTAATGAGGATGTTGGAACACTTTTTGTGGAGTGTTGCTCTTCACCCTAAGGTACGAGTGGTGCAACACACACACACACACACACACACACACACACACACACACACACACACACACACACTGTACTGCGCAATGCTTATATTATACGAGTATAACTTTTTACAAAATAATTATGATTACATTCTAGAAGCTGTGATTACTGTATGTATATTGTGTATGTTATATGTATATTGTGTATGTTGTATGTATATTATGTATGTTGTATGTATATTATGTATGTATTCCATTTATATATACTACTTATTGAGCCTAGCCAGCAGCGTGTGGCAATGCCTGTACCAGGTACCATACGCTTAGATAATGTGCCTGGCGACATCTAGAAGCTGCTAATGTATCACTTGCCACATGTCGCCTGAGAGGTCACTTGACCCATAGAGAGATCTGAGAGAGGTCAGTTGACCCATAGAGAGAGTAAGGGACGTACTGGCTCTTGTGTTGCACCTCTGTACTTCCAGCAAATAAAACCTACAAAAAACTCTACAGGTGTTTGTGTTCGCTCCTGTAGTTAGAATTGAGTACCCAGAACATGTACAATTACATCATGTCAACACATACGTAAGAACTAACATAAGAACATAAGGAGTCGAATAAGCCGGTTGGCCTGTGAATGACAGCTCCTGTCGAGAGTTACTACCACTCTCTATCATCCATGAATCTATCTAGCCCCTTGAAACTTTCCAGAGTTCCAGCACTTACTACAAAGTTGCTAAGCTTGTTCCACCTCGTCCACCACCCTATTCGTGAACCAGTTCCTTCCTATCTCCTCCTAAACCTAAACTTATCCAACTTAAACCGTTGCTCCGAGTCCTATCCTGCTCGGATTATAAGAACTTTATCTATATCTCCTTTATTGATTCCTTTCACCCACTTAAATACTTCTATCATATCTCCCCGCACTCTTCGTCTTTCTAGGGAATGCAAGTTTAGTTTCTTTAACCTATCTTGATATGGTAGGTTTCTAGTCCCAGAATCATTTTCGTCATTCTTCGCTGCACCGACTCCAGTGAATTGATATCCATTCTATATTAAGGCACCAGAACTGAACCGTATAATCGAGGTGCGGCCTGACTAGCGCAAGATATAGTTGCAATAAGACCCTGCACTCTTATTACTTACACTTCTAGATACAAAACCTAATAATCTGTTTGCCTTATTTCGAACATTAACGCACTGTTTCTAGGCCGTAGGTCCGGGCTTTCATAGCACCCCCTAAGTCTCTTTCACAAGTCGACTTTACATAAGGCGAGTCTGCACTAGGCCGGCTGTGCATGGCAGCTCCTGTCGAGAGTTACTACCACTCTCTATCATCCATGAATCTATCCAGCCTCCTTTGAAACTTTCCAGCGTTCCAGCACTTACTACAAAGTTGCTAAGCTTGTTCCACCCGTCCACCACCCTATTTGTGAACCAGTTCCTTCCTATCTCCTAAACCTTAACTTATCCAACTTAAACTGTTGCTCCGAGTCCTATCCTGCTCGGATATTATAAGAACTTTATCTATAGCCCTTTATTGATTCCTTTCACCCACTTAAATACTTCTATCATATCTCCCCGCACTCTTCGTCTTTCTAGGGAATGCAAGTTTAGTTTCTTTAACCTATCCTGATATGGAAGGTTTCTAAGTCCCGGAATCATTTTCGTCATTCTTCGCTGCACAGACTCCAGTGAATTGATATCCATTCTATAATAAGGGCACCAGAACTGAACCGCATAATCGAGGTGCGGCCTCACTAGCGCCGCAAGATATAGTTGCAATAAGACCTCTGCACCTATTACTTTACACTCTAGATATAAAACCCAATACTCTGTTTGCCTTATTTCGAACATTAACGCACTGTTTTCTAGGCCGTAGGTCCGGCCAAGTACCCCTAAGTCTCTTTCACAAGTCGACTTCTCTAGGTTCTTCCAATATTAAGTACGCTGCACTTGCTGGTGTTGAATTTCATTTGCCATTTCACAAGTAACAACTATCACATACTACCACATAACAACTATCACATACTATTACATAACAACTATCACATACTACCACATAACAACTATCACATAACTATTACATAACAACTATCACATACTACCACATAACAACTATCACATACTACCACATAACAACTATCACATTATAATTATCACATAACTATTACATAACAACTATCACATACTACCACATAACAACTATCACATTATAACTATCACATAACTATAATTATCACATAACAGTATAACCACATTATTAAGAATCTACCAACAGATCAAACTTAGAGAAACACAATCATTTTTATTTACAATTTCTAGATCATGAAATAAAAAAAAGCGTCACTCATAAGTAAACAAAATTACATACGCATGTTCGCAACAAAACGCCAGTAGAGATTTATATATAGAGAGACCTGGGTGTATAAAGCTTTCTCTTGGTGTGTGTGGGGGTAATCGAGTATACCGCTTCCAGTCTTTTAGAAACTACCGCAGCTGACGATAGTGCCTCAGGGAAGTGAACTGCCTCGTTAACTGGTTGTGTGTCTTTACTAGGAGGTGGCAGCGTTTGGGTGATATTTGTTTTTCCTTGTTTTGTGTGTCTATAGGTTAGGTTTGGTTAGGTTAGGTTTGGTTAGGTTAGGTTTGGTTATGTTAGGTTAAACAACATGTTTTTACTAGGTTGAGCTGTGCATATGGGGGAGCTCATGTTTTTTTTTCCTAGTATGATCTACTCTGCTGCTTATTGACCCTTTTAATGAGGTGTTCCTATACTATATTTCATTTTTATTCTAGGATGAACAGTTGTAAAACACTTCTGGACGGACTGTCAAATTGTCAACCAGTCAGTTAGTAACGTTAACAGTCAGTCAGTCAGTCACGTTAACAGTCAGTCAGTCAGTAACGTTAACAGTCAGTCAGTAACGTTAACAGTCAGTCAGTAACGTTAAGTAAGTCAGTAACGTTAAGTAAGTCAGTAACGTTAACAGTCAGTCAGTCAGTAACGTTAACAGTCAGTCAGTAACGTTAACAGTCAGTCAGTCAGTAACGTTAACAGCCGTCACCGTTAACAGTCAGTCAGTAACGTTAACAGTCAGTCAGTAACGTTACCAGTTAGTCAGTAACGTTAACAGTTAGTCAGTAACGTTAACAGTCATTCAGTCAGTAACGTTAACAGTCAGTCAGTCAGTAACGTAACAGTCAGTCAGTAACGTTAACAGTTAGACAGTAACGCAACAGTCAGTCAGTAACGTTAACAGTCAGTCAGTAACGTTAACAGTCAGTAACGTTAACAGTCAGTCAGTAACGTCAACAGTCAGTAACGTTAACAGTCAGTAACGCTAACAGTCAGTCAGTAACGTTAACAGTCAGTCAGTAACGTTAACAGTCAGTCAGTAACGTCAACAGTCAGTAACGTTAACAGTCAGTCAGTAACGTTCAGTCAGTCAGTAACGCTAACAGTCAGTCAGTAACGTTAACAGTCAGTCAGTAACGTTAACAGTCAGTCAGTAACGTTAACAGTCAGTCAGTAACGCTAACAGTCAGTCAGTAATGTTAACAGTCAGTCAGTAACGTCAACAGTCAGTCAGTAACGTTAACAGTCAGTCAGTAACGTCAACAGTCAGTAACGTTAACAGTCAGTCAGAAAATCATACTCAATCACACACACACACTTAAGTGACGTGGATTTTGATTACCTGTTCATCACCCATTGTTCAGGATAGATAGATAGACAGACTGACACTAGATAGAAAGATAGATCGATAGATAGATAGACAGACAGAAAGACAGGCAGACAGACAGATATTCGGTAAATTCACCATATTAGTTCACCTTAGTTCCGTTAATCAAAGGCACAGGTTAATAAATATATCGAGTCAATTAAAATTAATAATCTGAAAAAGAAGATGACAGAGAGATGTGTGTGTGTGTGTGTGTGTGTGTGTGTGTGTGTGTGTGTGTGTGAGTGTGTGTGTGTGTGTGTGTGTGTGTGTGTGTGTGTGTGTGGTTACTCAAAACAGAAGTGATTTATGTGTATATTAGAAGAGAAGATGGCAGCCCCGAAAGGTGAATGAGAGGCATTCAATAGAAAATATCACCATTGGAAAATAAACCTAACCTAACCATTCAGAAAAAAAGAACCCAAGTTGTTGGTTTTTTTCTTCCACTTGTATATCAGAATCAAAACACACTCCTCTTGTAAAACCGTAGAGACACTGTACAACATGCCAGTCCATACCTCAGGGAGTGGGTAGAAGACAGTGTTTTAAGAGGTAGCGAATGACATACCGCTAACGTTACTATTCAGAAAAAGTCACTAGAGTGAAAAATCAGTCAACGTCATCCCGTAATTCAGGAGATATGGAAGGAGTGTTGCAGAAAATTATACGCCAATCAGCTCAACGTTACATATGTGAAGACTCGTGAAAACATGTGGAGACGAAGCTATCACTCAACACCTGACAGAGTAAATTCTTATCAAAGCATCAAAACATTGCTTCATGGAGAGAGACAGACAGATAGATGATAAATAGAGGAAGACATAGAGAGAGAAAAAAACATGGATATTTAAACAGATAAAGAGTGAGAACGAGAGAGTTAGAGAGAAATATTGATAAAGGGATACAGAGAGTAAGGAAGAGCCATCTGCTACCGACAGTAACTGACATCGACATCTGCTTTCAGTGCATAACAGAAGTGCTGAGAGTGTGAGCAGTGTTCAGGTAGGGTGAGTAAGCGGGGAGAGGGAGGGAGGAAGGGGGAGAAGGGAGGAAGGGGGAGAAGGGAATTTCAACTCTGTGAATATTCCTGGTGTGTGCAAACTTCCAGGGGGGAGAGGGTGGGAGGGGGGAGACCCGTGCAGGCTAAGAGAGAGAGAGAGAAAGAGAGAGAGGAGGGGGAGTATTGAAACAACCCCATTAGTTATATTCTAGGGCGACATTTCTACAGAGATCACAGACAACAGGTCGATTCATTCCGTCCTAACGTCTGTCTCATGAGGTCCACCTGTTTACCGAGATGCATAAAGCCACTTATATGAACCTTATATATTCCCAGAAAGAACCTGGACACTGAAACTCTTAAAAACCGCTGCCATAGTCTTACATCATAAAGATCAACACAGAGCTTTTGTTTTTAAATATATATTGAGAAGTAATCTCCTGCTTCACGTAATTTCAGCGGTGTGACTGATAACATAAATTATAACTTCAAGATATGCATAAATAACAAGAGCTACAGACAGACAGTCACGCAAGTAAGAAGTTCCGTTTAAACCAAATGCCTCAGAAAGATGAGGGAACTGTAAAGTGTAGACAGAAGGAACGTTGAAAGTTTACTATAGTAATACTGTGAGAACGATAAAGGAGAAATCTTGTTGCAGAAAACATCGACAACTGGAAAATAATTAACGAAGGATTGAGAACAAAGTGATGGTCATTAAGGAATATTTTAAACATTTGAGTCTGCCTCTCTCTTACACCTTTTATTTTTGAGGGAAAACGAAAACTAAATCCGTAAGTAGACGCATCCTCTCACCCTCAGCTGTGGGTTAAAACTACAAAAGGAGACTCCAAGACCTTGAAGTGGGGATTCGGCCTCCGTTAAAGTACCACAGACACTGATAGGAAACACCAAGTTCACTGTTTGCTCTGACGCTGCTATCTCTACTGAAACATTACCTGGTTGACACTGATGAAATAATTGAGCTATTAAGTGTTTCATGTGACGTGACCAATATACTAGACAAATGGAAAGGTTTATTTTAATATCTAAACTAATTATGACTTAAACTTTACTCAACGCAGATACAGACTATGTATCCAAGTCAAAATTGAGAATAATAAGTTATGCTTTTTTCCCCAGCATAGGCGTCACACATTCCAATACAGCACCACACATCCCCAATACAGCATCACACATCCCCAACACAGCACCACACATCCCCACCACAGCATCACCACACATCCCCAACACAGCACCACACATCCCCACCACAGCATCACCACACATCCCCAACACAGCACCACACATCCCCACCACAGCATCACCACACATCCCCAACACAGCACCACACATCCCCAACACAGCACCACACATCCCCAACACAGCAATCACACATCAGCAACACAGCATCACACATCCCCAACAGCATCACACATCCCCAACAGCATCACACATCCCCAACACAGCATCACACATCCCCAACACAGCACCACACATCCCCAACATAGGACCACTCATTCTAATATAGCACCTCCAACACTCCAACCACCAACACACTCCAACACTTTCCTTTCAAAACTCTCCACCAACACACTCCTCCAACACTCCAACCACCAATACACTCCATCAGTTTCCTCCAACACTCCTCTCAACACTTTCCACCAACACCCTCCAACATTTTCCTCCAAATCTCTCCACCAATACACTCCAGCACTTTCCTCCAATACTTGCCACCAGCACTTTCCTCTCAACACTTTCCTCCAACACACTCCAACAGTTTCCTCCAACACTTACGAACACTTTCAATTCCAGATAAGTCAAGATAATTCCCGGTAAGACAAGCTGCCCCCCCCCCCTCCCCTCCCCTCCCCCTTGGGCACCACACAGCTTGTCCAGCCCTCCAGTGACACAGATTGGTGACACACTGGTGACAGGTTGGTGATAAATATTGGTGGTGATACAGCTCTCTAACAGAGCAAGGAGATACATTTAACACATCACCACACTTCCTCAACACATCACCACACTTCCTCAACACATCACCACACATCCCCAACACAGCACCACACATCCCCAACACAGCATCACACATCCCCAACACAGCATCACACATCCCCAACACAGCATCACACATCCCCAACACAGCACCACACATCCCCAACACAGCATCACACATCCCCAACACAGCATCACACATCCCCAACACAGCACCACATCCCCAACACAGCACCACACATCCCAACACAGCATCACAGCATCCCCAACACAGCATTGCACATCCCCAACACAGCATCACAGCATCCCCAACACAGCATCACCTATCCCCATCACAGCATCACACATCCCCAACACAGCACCACACATCCCCATCACAGCACCACACATCCCCAACACAGCATCACACATCCCCAACACAGCATCACACATCCCCAACACAGCACCACACATCCCCATCACAGCACCACACATCCCCAACACAGCATCACATCCCCATCACAGCACCACACATCCCCATCACACAGCACAGCACACATCCCCAACACAGCATCCCCAACACAGCATCACACATCCCCAACACAGCATCACACATCCCCAACACAGCACCACACATCCCCAACACAGCATCACACATCCCCAACACAGCATCACACATCCTCACACACACCACACACCCCAACACAGCACCACACATCCCCAACACAGCACCACACATCCCCAACACAGCATCACACATCCCCAACACAGCATCACACATCCCCAACACAGCACCACACATCCCCAACGCAGCACCACATATCCCCAACACAGCATCACACATCCCCAACACAGCACCGCACATCCCCAACACAGCATCACACATCCCCAACACATAAAAACTTATAACAACAAACTCAATGAAGTTTTAGCAACTTTTTATTTTTTATAACATCTATAAAAATATAAACTAAAATGTTGCATGAAAAATAAATATTCTTGTTTTCGATGTTTAATGTGTTGGTGTAGTTTTGGGTGTTCAGGTGAGGAAGGGGAGAGATCTAAGAACTTGACGCATCACACATGGTGAGCTGGGCATTAATAAGTAGATGGCTTCGGCATAGGTTTGTTGAATCTTCTTGTATTACATAAGATTTAAATATTTAGTAGTTATTGTCTACTTTGAGTTTATATATAACATAGTGTTATAACAAGCTATGCTGCCAAGTATACAAGAAGTACCCATGACTCATTTACATGTGCCAACAGTGGTCTATATAGGAGCTTTGCTAATGGCGAATTTGGAAACTCTTATCTCCCTTTAGCCTTCAGTTAGTGAGGTAATGGATAAGTGGTTTACGGCCAAAAACTACCACAATTATCAAGGAAAGACAAATTAAGCGTTTTTACCACCCCTAGTTGTTTAGGTCACAGGCTAACCACTGTCCTCCATTATTATCCAGTCATTAGTTCCATCTTCACTAGTGACGCTTAAAGTACGTCTAGCATCTGTGTGTGTTTTGATACGGGTTCTATAGTAGAGAAAACTGTCTTACTTCCGCCTTGCAGAAGCTTACGAGACCTCCCGAGTCACAATAAGTTACGTGGAAAAGTCAGCCATTTAAATCGAGCTGTGGACTTCATAAATCTTAAGGGAATCACACCATCACTGGAGATATGAACTCCTTAAGCACTATGATGTTGGTAACCCGTGAGTGAATCTGGGCCCTGGGGAACTGCTGACCTATCCAGTAAAAGATTGACATTGTTGATGTGTTTGATGTCTGTTTGAATATATGAATATAATGAACCTAGTTTCTATGTTCATCCTCCTAAGTCTCATGAGTGTGGTACCAGGACTCGGGTCTCACAACAAATACAAAATAGTGCAACCCTGGGCATTCCCTTAATGGATAATCCACCACAGTACAGTAAGCTAAATGCAATGCGCTGTAACCACACTGTCCCCCCCGGGCAAACAGCAAGAGGGCTCTTAGCACAACTGAGACGACTCCGTAAGAAAAGTTTAAGATAATTTTACACATTTACAAGAATAAATATTGCGTGGGAGATCGTGTCGGTTTACCATGATGAAGATAAAGACAGGGAACAGTTTGCTTCACACTTTTCCCAGCGTTAGTAGTAAGACACTTGTTGATGTCAAGGATGATCGTCGGGTTAAGCCGTAACACTTAACTACGGTTGTCTCAAATATGGAACAGTTTTTGTTTTCGCTATAACTTAACGAAAATATTTCAAATAGGGTAAAATTTACTCATTATTATTTTAGGCGTTGTTTAATATTACAACACGATCAAACTACACCCTTATTTAGTTGGGTAAGATGAAGGTAGTTATGTTACTGATGATACTATTCATTTCTTGCTCGTGATATTACCAAAACACGTACGTAAGTCTCACCCTCAGCAAATTAAATATAAGCATTAAGAATCATCTCATACAGCTCTCAACACCACCACCCACATTTACTTGGTGACATAATCAACATAACCTGAGGAACACAATACAATACTTATAACACAACAATTACAATTTCCACTAACATCAGCAGCATCAGTACGGTGGTCAATGATCAGACTCCTTCCTAGCAAGTTACAATAAGAATGTGCCCCCAGCCTTAATGAGTTACAATCACAATAGAATCTAATCATCCTTGTTAACACTCCCAATAGACACCAATCCTACAATGAGTCCACTAACCTAACCTAACCTACAAACACCAGTACATACCTTGTTTTAAGCATGCGAGGGTGATCTTCGAATCCATCTTGGAGGAGGCGGCCGACAGTCTGGCGCGGTAGATCTGACGAAGGTTGAACCACTCCTTTGGATCCATCTTCGCTGAGGTAGTGTCCCGTCGTTTACTAGCAGCAGTGAGTATAACGTTCGTAACTAATATTCTAAATTTGGGATCGAGGATTTATTCTTAGTAATTAAGTTGAATCACATGCTTTATAGTCATGCTCTGTTGGATTGTCTTCGGAGTATTATCGTTTCACATACTTTTGTCATGTACTGTAGTTACTTTACTTATTGGTCACGGGGATAATGTTTGTCTTAGTTATCATGACTCACTGTCGCCCGTCATATTACTTCGAAAGTCTACATACTGCATTTATTCAATTATTCCTTACACTTTATTTGGTTCTAAATCACTACTAGATTTTTTTTTTAAGTAATTTTAATCTATGTTTTCCCTTCTATTGTAGTTTTATAAATAACACCAAGTGGTTAGTCTTCGATCTAAGTTTACAATGCACAGTTTCTGAATTAAAGTCGTTCTTATATCTAGTGTCTGGTGGGTAACATCGCAACATCGGGGTATAAAATGCTTCATTTACTTTACAATGCAAGTATTATTATTACATTTATATTATCCTCGCCTCTTGTTTCAGGTTTATTGGTTCAATTGACGAGATACCAACATGACCCTTTTTCACGCGGTAAAGGTCTGTATGTCATAATCGTTCTGCCACTAAGTTTTGTACAGAATTCCACTTAACAACTTGAATTTTCTTAACACAAAACAGCAAACTTTCTTTCGCAATTCTCCACAGTACAAGTCACACACATCTTCACTACCTGATTATTTCTTGTATTTTAATTTTATATTTAGTCACAATTTTTCAGAGAATCGTGGGAGAATTTATAACTTAGGTCATTCTATCATTGTTATCCATCTCAATTCGTCTACATCCAATTGTCCATTTCTAAGGATACTTTAGGTTCATTAAGGTTAAGTTTAATCACAAATCACTACAACAAGTTTGATGTTATGTCTGGAAACTGGGGTCCACAGGCGTGTAAACAAAGTAGCTGACTGGCTAATACCATGAAGGGTTGGTTGATTGAGTCCACACAAGCAGCCAGGAAGGGATTGTTTCACAGCGTCTACACTCGTCACGATTACAATTTATATGATTGCTGTTTCAATTACAACCTTTTTTGTTTACGTTTTTCTCGTGCCTTTTCAGTTCACTATGTAAATTACCTAAAGTTTTTTTATTTTTTCCTCGTTATTGTTTACCCACAATCGCTAATTCTACTCCGTCACTTGCAAAGTATAATTTACATTACAACAAAATCGTATCTACTGTATGTCGCTAAACTTTGTAGCACTACAGGAAGAACTTCAACATGGAGTCAGTCAACTTTTAGGCAGGCGCAGCACTACACACACACACCCGCTCTCTCCGGTTTCTGAGCTACGTCTGTCAGCTCGTCTTCTCGCCAGTTTCGCCGCGCCATCTGTTCTAAACAAATGTCACTCGCCAAACCGTGCACTCTCATTGGCGGGTGGAGCAGAAGCCGCAAGGAGGCTAAAACATTGCATATTAGTTTACATATTGACTCTTCCTACAGCCTGAGACCAGTGCTCGGACCCTTTTAAGGTACAGTCAGCCAAATATGCACCGACCCCACCCAGGGTCTTGTGCTCGCAATTTTACCTGGCAATACTTGAAGGAAGGAAGGCTGTAGGTAAAGGTGATTGTGATTGGTGAATTTATTTTCGGCTGTATCGCTGTCAGGATAAATATTAAGCAATCCAAAAGTAGCATTTTTACAATAATAAACTATTCATCGTTATTTAAGATCATGACAAGTTTCCAAATATTCGTATATTTGCTTAAATAAAGAAGAAATTATATCAATGAATTGGCACCGCAGCTACAACCAGGGCTGCCACGAGATTCTCACATCAAATTTCAAGAATATACAGTATGTTCCACATCTAATTGAGTGTTTCATGAAGGAATTTTATTGTCTTTACAATGTGAGCATTACATAATATATCTTGACGTAAGTTAGAGAGAAGACGCTGTAGTAGACTCACTTGTCAGTCACGACATTGTATCTGATAATAATAATTGACGGTTTATTGAAAAAGTTCTGCAGCCCGAAGGCTAAAAATATACATTGGGCATAAATGACTTATTACATACATTGGTGGTTTAACAAAAGCCTTCATTAGAGAAAGGTGAAGGAACATACAGTGAACATACAGATTAATGTAGGTGTTGAACAGCAAACACGTAGTGTAGTAACTCCCTCACAGATGGTGTTAGGAGGAACCTCACGTGGTGTAGTAGTTCCCTCAGATGGTGTTATGAGGGACCTCACGTGGTGTAGTAATTCCCTCACAGATGGTGTTATGAGGGACCACGTGGTGTAGTAATTCCCTCACAGATGGTGTTATGAGGGACCTCACGTGGTGTAGTAACTCCCTCACAGATGGTGTTATGAGGGACCACGTGGTGTAGTAATTCCCTCACAGATGGTGTTATGAGGGACCTCACGTAGTGTAGTAATTCCCTCACAGATGGTATTATGAGGGACCACGTAATGTAGTAACTCCCTCACAGATGGTGTTATGAGGGACCACGTGGTGTAGTAATTCCCTCACAGATGGTGTTATGAGGGACCTCACGTGGTGTAGTAGTTCCCTCACAGATGGTGTTATGAGGGACCACGTGGTGTAGTAACTCCCTCACAGATGGTGTTATGAGGGACCACGTGGTGTAGTAACTCCCTCACAGATGGTGTTATGAGGAACCACGTAATGTAGTAACTCCCTCACAGATGGTGTTATGAGGGACCACGTGATGTAGTAACTCCCTCACAGATGGTGTTATGAGGGACCACGTGATGTAGTAACTCCCTCACAGATGGTGTTATGAGGGACCTCACGTGAATAATTTATTATTGTAAAAATGCTACTTTTGGATTGTTTAACATTTATCCTGACAGCGATACAGCCGAAAATAAATCCACCAATCACAATCTCCTTTACATACAGCCTTCCTTCCTTCAAGTGTTGCCAGGTAAATTTGCGAGCACGAGACCCTGGGTGAGGTCGGTGCATCATTTTTCTCCCTAACTGGATATTTAAGTGCAAATCTAATGTATAGAAATGAATACATACAGTTAGCTTCTATGGAATGAGACTGTATTGAAAGAAGATGCGTTATTTTCCCCGTTTAAGTGGGAAATTAACTAATCAGATACAGAAAGATACATCAAACGACTTTATTACTACTATGGCGCAGAAATTAAGGCCAAAATGCTGTTGACTTTTAATTGAAACATCGTAGCAAGTTACATTGTTTTTATATTACGAGTTACTAAAGATTTTTGTTGGGTCAATAAATTTTAACACAAGTATCACCGATTTATGTAACAATTATTTGTGTTAATTTTGAAAGAAGAAAATAATGAACAATTGAACATCTTATTTTGTCTCTTATTATTTCATTGTGTGTTGTCTGTAGTGCTCTGAAAACATATGTTCCTTTTAATTACAGATTTATTGATATGTTTCCTGGGCTATATTTATGTAACATTGTTTAATATAGAATAAAAGATCAACAATTTCTGATTGTATTAGTATGAAGCAGTTATAACGGGTAGCAGGAGAAAACGGCCCCAGTCGAAAACGGCCCAAACCAGAACGGCCCCACTCTAACCAAAACGGACCCACCCTGTGACCAAAGCGGCCCCACCCTGTGACCAAAACGGCCTAACTCTAACCTAGCCTAACCTAACTTAACCAAAACTGAGCATGATAGCAGCCATGTTGACAATCTGAGTTGGCTGGGTAACTAACCAGAAGTGGCAGCTGATTGTTTGGTCCAATGTTTACATCGTTTACATTTGACAGTTACCACTTCTGGTTAGTTTTGTCTCGAAACCGTTATAACGTAATCTAAATATAAACAGATATATTGTTTGTGCTATATACACCAGTAACACGTATTAGAAGTTGATCAAATAATGACTATTTTATTGACTTGATATATTATTGCAACAAATGTGAAGTTTGGGTAAAGGAACAGTTTGGTCTGGGTCAGGGAATCTCGCTGTTTTTTCTTGTTCCTCAAAATTTCCCCGAAATCAGACTATTGGATTAAAATGAATTGTTATATATACAAATAAGTGGATTAAAATGATCGCTACTGTTGTTTTATTACAAAGTTATACTAATACAACAAATAAATGTTAATACTTATATATTTTCTCTTTCAGTGTCTTCATTTTACCGGTAAATTAAGAACACATCAGAATATTTACGACAGTACAAGTTACACAACTCATTTACCATAATGTTATAAACCCCTTTCGCTCTTACCAGCGTCCCACCACGAGATAAATCACAAGTGTCGACTTACCACTAGATTTCCACCAGGTCACAGAAACATACTTGTTAACTGTAGTCTCTAACAATCACTAAATCTCCACAACAATGTTCACAGAGTATGTCTTTGCCATCGGGCTTCTCATTTCCAATATACCAGCGTACAATTACTGAGTCTTTTCACTTTATATTGATCACAACACAATACTTGCACTACAATTATTTTTTAGCTGTCTCCAGGCGTGTACTTCACACTTTGGGCAGTATATACAGTAAATGACTAGTCATATTGTGTAATGTAAACTAACTTAATCTAATTATAACCTATCCAAACCTAGTTTATCCTATCCTTACCTAAACTATCCTCGCCTAACTTAACCTAACATTGATTCGTTAGGTTAGCCAAAACCAGTTTTGGTTAGTTTAAGTTCTAACCTAACCTATTCTAACCTAACCACGACTAACTTAACTAATCTAATGTTCAGTTAAGTTATGGTAGGCTAGGGCTTGATAAACATAGTATACAATTGGTTTTGTTAGGTTAAATTAGATTAAAATTATTTACATTACACAAGTTGACCAGTCATTACATGAAATGGCTGATTAAACACGATGCCTGATGACAGACGATACCTAGAGAACATCCTAGCACCATCCAGGCGCTTCAGGTCGGAACGCGAGATAGTCTGGGAAGTTCTAGAACAGGGGTTCTCAACCAGGGGGGAATTCCCCCCAGGGGAGGAATTCAGGTTTTCAGGGGGGGAGGGGGAAACTGATTCGGGAGCAAGAGATATGTTCGATGAGAAATCAATCACAGAATTTTGGCCCTTGATGTGCGATTCCTACCCAAAAGTGGCAGAAAGAGCTATCCGTGCATTGCTTCCGTTTGTGTCGACATATCTTTGTGAGTCAGACTTTTAAACTCTGTTGCAAATTAAAACGAAGCAACGTAGTAGATTAGAGGTAGAAAATGACCTGCGTTGTGCCCTTTCAAGCACTCCTCCGCGTATCCCAGAATTGGCGAAGAAAAAACAATCACAGGTTTCTCATTGACTGTAATCTTCATCTGAATAAAATTAATTATAAATTTACAATATCCTGGTATTCTATTGAACTTTTTGTTTATTGCATTATGCTTCAGTTTGGTCTGTTAAGTAATTCATTATAAATATAAAAAAACTATTTTACTTTTATTCAAGTTTTATAAATCCATCAACATTTTCAATTGGCATTTAATTTGTAAAACTCCACTATAAAAATAATCCATGTAAAATTGTAAATGTATATGTACTAATATGGAAAAAATAAAGGATTTTCAGTATTATATGCATATTATTTGGAATGCACTTTTTGAGGCAGACAATCTTGGAAAGGAGGGTGGAATGACATTCTGACATATGGTGCATGGGGCAAACAAGGTTGAGAACCACTGGTCTAGAACGTTCTACTACTGTGATCGATGCTAAAAATACGTAAGTATTTCATAACAAAAATGATACAATACATTTTAGAAAATTCTTACATAGGTAATACATCAATATATACAAGAAAATTCCCAGAACTTGCTAAAATAACTGCTGCTTGGGAGAGAAACTAATCAAAACACCTAGTACACAAAAATTATAAAGTTAACGCAACCCGGTCTTCAGGCGATAGCGAAAAAAAGTGGTGTTTCCGGTTTAATACATTATAGTGGCAGTCGTGTAGTTTGAGTTCAAGTTATGTAACTTTGGAAATATTGCGTATCAGGGAAAATGATAAACCAACAACTGTGACACGCCATCACTATGAAAGTAATACTGTAGACTATTATACAACATAAAGGATCGACCAGTGTATCTAAGTTCCTACAAAATTGAGCCCCGAATCCTAAAGAGAAATTAAGAAATACCATTACATATTGGAGAGCGCTCAGAGCTATAAAAGATGAGTAAGTAACGGTTAGGAACAAAAAGCGTGTACACAGCATTCGTGCGGTTCTCACTTGTTATCGGCAAACTGTCCAAACATTTATACATCTGGTGGGAACAGTTGAGTCTGAGATTCTTTTTACCGTGGAGAATTATGTTATCTTATTAAGCCACCACGTTGCCAAATTCGGTTCAGTTTTTCCCACTCGTAAATCATCGAGTGTTATAAAATTAATTACAAATGCATTCAATTAACACCAATATATGTATCCAGTAGTAAAATAGTTACTATCCCGAAACCTAAACTAACCTAACTCTCTTTACCCAGAAAGCTGACAGTGTAGTTGGATTATAATTTTGTGAAACATTTAGATTGCAGGCTGTCATTTAGAAAAACCACCCAACTAACCCAGAGTTAATCTAAAGTACACATTTAAATACGCAATAACACAATATGGGAGGCCATAATATATAATGTTTTCAATAATTACAACACATTAAAACTATCAAAACTGTTGGTGGATTTGTTGCATTGGCCAGACTATCACAGTTACTTGAGCATACTGGGATTCCTGCCACAGTCTTTACATGACCAAACTCCTGTACAGGGCAGAGCCAAGCGAGCACACGAACACATTCCACCGAGGGGAGGGGGGGGGGGAAGTTGCAAGGTGTCACCTCTAAACCTGCAGCTGATATTGGTCTTGAACTGAGGAGTCTTGGTTTAAGGATTCCTTCGTCAGTAACGTCTGAAAATGGATCTCTTCTTATATGCAGACGCAGAGCATCTTTGGTTGGTGGTGTGTGGTGTAAAGTGCAGGAGTCGCACAATTTATAAACAAATGTCTCATCATCTCTCGGGACTGATTCGGTAGGAAAGTCGTCTTCTCATAAATGCCTAAGACACTCCGGGTGCTTGATAAAGAGATTCCAAGCAGTTTGTTTTCCAATGCCTGCAAACTGGCTCGTCGTATTAGATCCTGTTAATGAATGGAATGCAGCCAAGCTTCCCCTGCAGCCAGCATCGCTAATCTCCATCATATGTACTGGAATATACCACGTCTTCTTTGCTGCCCTAGCCTGCACCCATACATGTTGACAAAGATTGGACATACCGTATGAGCTACAAGAAGGACCAGTACATCAGTGTCACGGACAATAATGTTAAGTTATTAAAATTCAGAATTCTTGGCTTCATCAGCGTGAAGTGGGGATACGAGTGTCTGTCCCTTCATGACTACAGCTGAGGGCAGATAAATCCTTGTCAGTAGAAGCCTATATTTTGTTTTTATCTGTGAAACCACCACTTAGAAACATCTCTTTGTTTAGGAATGTATTATAACGAGTTGGAAACTCTGTGCTGAAAAACGTTGCACGGTTTGTTTTGTTTTCAACCCAGACCAATAAATCTTACCGTCATCAATATTCTGGTCACTGCTCTCCACCTATTGCTTGATGCCTTTACTTCTACCTGCTTCTCACTTGCTATGTGTTCCTCCCTTAATGGGGTTTGTACATATTGGTCAAACACAGTGTCCACTCTAGTACATGCCTCAGAAAATTGGTCATTCACAACTGTTTTCGGAGTTATCACATCATTCATCATGAGGTTAAGCTCCACAACGGTTTCCAAGGGACTGTCCTAATGCCATACCATCAATTAAGGTACAGGTATGCTGGCTAACGCTTTATGGTGCTGTATGATGCTATATGGTACTGTATGGTGCTGTATGGGGCAGTATGGTGCTGTATGGGGCAGTTGGGTGCCCCATACAGCACCATACAGCACCACACAGCACCAGAGAGCACCATACAGCACCGGTAGTACCAGCACCTCAGCGAGCTAGACTGGGATACCGTATAGTGGTTCAAGCTTCACCTTTACAAGTTCGTTTCACTTTCTGCTTTACGAGAGAATTAGAATTTTTATGTCTGCGGTGAACCAGTACTGAGACATATGGCTGTTCTGGGGTGCAATTCACTCGGGTTTAGACACTGTTTTGTTTTTTCTGGGCTTGACTACAAATATCTAGACATATGGCTGTCGGTTGTTCCTTGAAAAATATAGAGAGATAGGCTCAAACTCTCTGTAGGCTCAGCTATGTCGATGTTGTTATTATTATCGAGACTCTGTATCTGTGTTTTTTCGGCTAAATAAACTGTTTCAATATATGCTTCAATAACAATGGATCAGTCAGGTGACATAAGAACAAGGCTGACCCCAAGGGATATATGGCTATTTACTGGAAAAGGCAGTTGCAGTCAAGATTTATGGCTTTCCGTAGAAAAACTCAGGCAGCCTTTCCTCCGTTGACTTATTAAGGTTAAACATATGGCTTTCAATGGGAGCTAGTAACCCTAGCCACATGGATTTCCCTTGGAACTAGTAATCCTAGCGATATGGCTATTCCTAAAGGGAACTAATGATACCAGACACTGTGCCTCATAATATCTCAAAGCCAGACATATGCCTGTTCGTGAGAAGACTTGGTGAAGCGATGCATATGACTGCTCGTGGAGTGGGAAGCCTTAATTAATTTCTCATAAGAGGACTGGAAATTCAAAACATAAAACTATTCGCAGTTGGACTCCATGAATCCTCTTACTGTATGGCTGTTGGTCTGGTCACTCGAGAAAGACATAGTACACTCTCGCCGTAAACTTCTCGAACGCTATAAGCAACTGTGCAATCTGAAAAAATAAACGAAAAATCTGAAATCGTGCCTAGATCACAAGCCCCATTCTGCTTATTCTCACATCCATCATGCCTAGGTGTTCGACAGTGTCCAGTCCCCTTCACTAGTGCGTTTACAGGGGCTCGTCATATAGCCTAGGTACAGTCCCCTTCACTAGTGCGTTTACAGGGGCTCGTCATATAGCCTAGGTACAGTCCCCTTCACTAATGCGTTTACAGGGGCTCGTCATATAGCCTAGGTACAGTCCCCTTCACTAGTGCGTTTACAGGAGCATCTCGCCTGCTTTAAAGTACAGTCCCTTCACTAATGCGTTTACAGGGCCTCGTCATATAATCGCTACAGTCCCTTCACTAGTGCGTTTCAGGCTCGTCATACCGCTAAGTACAGTCCCCTTCACTAGTGCGTTACAGGGGCCTGTCATATAACCCAAGTACAGTCCCCTTCCATAGCGTGCGTTTTACAGGGCTCGTCATATAACCCTGAGGTACGTCCCTTCACTAGTGCGTTTACAGGGGCTCGTCATATAACCTAGGTAAGTCCCTTCACTAGTGCTTTTACAAGGGCTCGTCCATATAGCCTAGGTACAGTCCCTTCACTAATGCGTTTACAGGGCCATCGCCCTTAACTTGGTACAGTCCCCTTCACTAGTGTGTTTACAGGGCTCGTCATATAGCCAATTACAGATCCCTTCACTAGTGCGTTTCAGTGCTTGTTGAGGTTTTTGTGCAGTTTGGCAGCCTGTTTGTTTACATTCAGACAGAAAGAAACTGACAATAGTAAACAAACTATAGAATCAAAGTAAAACAATATTAAAACAAATATTTCAATGATATGATTTGTGAAATATTTTATATGACGAGCCCTGTAAAACGCACTAGTGAAGGGACTGTACCAAGGCTATATGACGACCCTTAAACGCACTAATTGAAGGGCTGTACCTGGGTATATGACAAACCCTGTAAACGCACTAAGTGAAGGGACTGTACCTCAGGCTATATGACGAGCCTGTAAACGCACTAGTGAGGGACTGTACCTGGGCTGACGAGCTATAAACGCACTGAGTGAAGGGGACTGTACCTGGGTTATATGACAGGCTGTAAACGCACCAAGTGAAAGGGGACTGTACCTCAGGCTATGACCGGCCTGTAAACGCACAAGTGAAGGAACTGTACCTAGGCTATATGGCCAGCCCTGTAAACACTTAGTGAAGGGGACTGTACCTAGGCTATATGACGAGCCCCTGTAAACGCATAGTGGGGGACTGTACCTGATTATATGACGAGCCCCTGTAAACGCACTAGTGAAGGGAACTGTACTAGATATATGACAGGCCTGTAAACCACTAGCGAAGGGACTGTAACTTAGTAGAGATTCTTAGGAGCAGACAGTCAGATTGGGTTATACTGCATGGCTTTTATTCAGACATTTCACACCATCAACAACACATTTGGTTTTCCCGGAAGAAATATGATTCAAGAAGTATGATTCATCGGATGCCAGTCACCCCGTAGTCTTCAGTATACAGTATTTGTTGTTTTGTTTTTGTTAAATGTTTGTGAACTTTGATGTTGATTCAAGAGTTATAAGCATGTTTGTTTGTTTGTCTTTAATTTGTCTGTGTCTTTGTTTGTTCTTCCTCTTTCCCTAATTTAGTGTTTATTTTATACTATTATCGTCTGTTTTCTCTCCCTTTACATTACCCCATTCGTCCCTTCCTCCTCCTCATAACTTCAGCATGTAACAGCACCATTTATATTATATAAATATTCACCTAAATGTATAATACCCAATTATTCACTAAGTTAATCAACAATGACTCAGTAGTTATTCACTTAGTTATTCAACCATTACTCAGTAGTTGTTCATGTCATACATGCTGAGGTCTGTAACTTCATCAGAGGTCAAGCGAGGTCAAGCTGATTTGCAAATCAGCTTGACCTCCTGATAATTACAGACCTCCTTTATTTCAGTAATTTACTGAGTCAATGATGGTGACTATTTATATCAAAATAGTGCTGTTGTCCCTCCCATAACTAGCCTCCCCCCCCCTCCCCCTTAACTTCAGCCTCCCCTCCCCATAACCCTCCCCCCCTCCCCACCCTTCAGCACTCCCCTCCCCATAACTTCAGCACTCCCCCTCCTCCATAACTTCAGCCTCCCTCCCATAACTTCCCTCCCCCCTCCCCTCTTCAGCACTCCCCCTCCCCTGCTTCGCTTTCCCTCCCCATAACTTCCGCCTCCCTCCTCCCCACCTTCAGCACTCCCTCCCCCATAACTTCAGCACTCCCTCCCTGCTTCAGCACTCCTCCCCCCATAACTTCCCACCCTCCCCATAACTAGCCTCCCCCTTCCCTATAACTAGCACTCCCTCCCTATAACCAGCCTCCCTCTCCATAACTCAGCACTCCCCTCCTCCTTCAGCCTCCCTCCCCCTTAACTTCGCACTCCCTCCCCCTACTTCAGCCTCCCCCTCCCCATAACTTCCAGCCTCCCCTCTCCATAACTTCAGCCTCCCCTCCCATAACTTCAGCACTCCCCCCCTCCCCATAACTAGCACTCCCCCTCTCCATAACTAGCCTCCCCCCCTCCCCATAACTCAGCACTCCTCCCCATAACTTCAGCCTCCCTCCCCATAACTTCAGCCTCCCCTCCTGCTTAGCCTCCCCCCTCTCTCATAACTTCAGCCTCCCTCCCCCATAACTTCAGCCTCCCCTCCCCCCCCATAACTTCAGCCTCCCCTCTCCATAACTTCAGCCTCCCCCTCTCCTCTGCCTCCCCCTCCCCCATAACCCAGCACTCCCCTCTCCATAACTTCGCCTCCCTCCCCATAACTGCCTCCCCCCTCTCCATAACTTCAGCCTCCCCCTCCCCACAACTTAGCCTCCCTCCCCACTTCAGCACTCCCCTCCTCCTTCCAGCACTCCCTCCCCATAACTAGCCTCCTCCCTCCCATAACTAGCACCTCCTCCCCTATAACTTCAGCACTCCCTCCTCCCCCATAACTAGCACTCCCTCCCCATAACTTCAGCACTCCCTCCCTATAACTTCGCCTCCCCCTCCCTATAACTTCAGCACTCCCTCCCCTAACCCAGCACTCCCCATAACTTCAGCACTCCCCTCCCTATAACTTCAGCCTCCCTCCTCCCATAACCCCAGCACTCCCTCCCATAACTTCAGCACTCCCTCCCTCACCATGTCATCAGCACCTATCCTTCTGTAGCCAACACCTGATACACCACAACATCTCAGAACTGCGAGCGTAAACATCGCCTGCCTTCACAATCAGCTGTTATTTACACACACAGTAACGGGGTCCACACATGAATGGATAATTATTTACATCTGACAATTGGTCCGTAGAGCACAGGTGAGAGCAGCCAAATACACACCTGTTCGTCTAGTATCGTGAACAGTCTCTAAAGATCTGGCAGATACCTCTCACGGTCTAACCCAACCTAACCTAACAGAAACACTCTTAAAAATGCCTAACAATACCCAAGGGTCACTCTCCCCTGTACGTACGCATTAATCTCGTCTCTACATACTCTGCACACTACGAACTGCTAGTTAACTGAGGGTTAACTATGGAAGGCAAGCAGAGTCGGAGCTGGTTGCATATTGGTGGAAAAACACCAGCCGATGATGTCAGCGACATTTAGAGTGAGTTAATTGAACCTTAACCCTGGGTCCTGCGTCAGTCTCTCCCAGACATACAAGACTCTCGTTCACCCTGTGTGTGTGTGTGGTGACCATACTGTGGGACTACACCCTGCCGACCCTGTGTGTGTGGTAACCATACTGTGGGACTACACCCTGCCGACCCTGTGTGTGTGTGACCATACTGTGGGGACTACACCCTGCCGACCCTGTGTGTGTGGTGACCATACTGTGGGACTACACCCAGCCGACCCTGTGTGTGTGTGGGGACCATACTGTGGGACTACACCCTGCCGACCCTGTGTGTGTGGTGACCATACTGTGGGACTACACCCTGCCAGTGTGCTATCTGGATCTACCGGCCAGCTTGATGTGTATGAGTATCAGTACAGTCGAGTAGTATATTATCTCCCTTGTACTAATTCTATTATCTTGATGTTTGTTAGTGGTAACGGCCATATAATAATAATAAACGGTTTATTGAATGAGTATGGCATCCGGAAGGCTGAAAATGTACAGTTACATAATTGGGGAATGGGTCACTTGATTTACATATAATATACAAGTAACATAAGTGATACAAATATGATATATAATGATTCGTTGGGGAGAAGATCATACTACAGGGCATTTCAACATAATGACAGTGCAAAAAGGTAAGATTGACTGGGAGTGAATACACTGGTTGATTACGAGTCGTTGATAATTTTTACAATGGTTGGGACTGGGCTGTTCTTATAGCGATCAGTTCGTGCTCGTATGGGCTGGATGCGGTTGTGGTGTCTAACAGCAATTCACGGACGAGGGATCTCAGGTGGAAGTAGGAGCCGGTGTTGAGGATGGTGCGGAGGCTTCTCACCAAATTTGCAGATGATGTCGTGGTGATGGTCAGAGAGGGCCGAGAGGGTCAGTGAGTTGAGTGCTTCTTGATATGAGGAGTAGGAAGGGAGGCATAGGTGAGCTTGGGAAATATGAATGATTGATAAACACTGAGGAGCTGGGGCGCAGGAACTCCGAGGGACTTGAGTCAGCGGAGGAGGTTGAGACGAAAACTGGACGATTTGACAACTGTACTGACGTGTGTTCTCCAATTTATCTGTAGTGACGCCAAGGAGCTTAGTGAAGTCTACAACCTGGAGTGTGTTGGGGCCTAAAGTAATGGAAGGGGTGGGACGACGTCGGAGGAGAGGTTGATGTGCCCAATAGCCCATGGTCTTGGTATGGTTGATGGTGACGTGGTTGTTGGTGGCCCAATTTTGAAGACTGTTCAATATACCTTGGAAAACAGTATAGTCAGGAGCCAAGTTGTTGACACTGATCCCAATGGTGGAATCGTCGACATATTTCCGGTGAGCAGAGGTTTCTCTTAGGGCATCATTGATAAGCTTGAGGAAGCGTACGGCGTGGCGTCAGTCGCCAAGATTTCTACGAAACCTGAGGTCAATGACTTTGTTGATGCTTAAATTGTGGTAGACTAGGTCAAATACTTTGGTGAAATCAATGAAGGCGACAGCCACAGACATCTTTCGTTTTTCCAGATGGCGGTATATGTAGTTGAGAAAGCTGACAAGACAGTGAGTGGTGGAGGAAGTTTTCATATTGCCAAATTGCTGAGGATCTATGGCGCCTGCAATATCAGCATAGGCCCAGTCAAACACGAAACTTTCACAGATTAAGCTAGGTATTGGAGTGATGGCAATGGGTCGTAGCTCATTTAAGGATTGTGGGCTGGTTGACTTGGGCACTGGTGACACATATGAAGTCTTCCAGTCAGCTGGGCATCTTGTTTGGCTGAGGGAAGCATTGATGATGGAGCAGAGGGGTTAAGCTAGTTTCGGTGAAAACTCCTTGAAGAGTTTCACTTGTAAGTCAATGGGGGTGCTGGAGCGCTTTAACTTCAGTTTGTCCAGACGTTTTGATGCTTCAAATTCTTCTACTAAGTCAGTGGGAAAGGGGGCTCGTACAGTCACCCAAAAAAGTCCTGTCGCGAACCCCGAGATTCAGACTCGTGAACACGAAGCAGTAGACACTGATACATTATTCTGTCCATAAATGCTTCGGATTCAAGAGTCTGAATCTCGGGGTTCATGGTTCGCGACAGGACTTTTTTGGGTGACTGTACATGTGTTTAGTGATAACTTTGTATTAATGATTTTATATAAAATTACTTGCATATTTTCCCTTCCTACTATTCATACTGTTAGTGTTGTCAAATATTCACTTTAACCACCTCAAGAAATGGTGGCTAAACCTATAGTGAAATTCAATAACTGCCTCAGCTGAAATACAAACAGATTGGCTTTTGTTAGGTAGTTGGTCATAAGTATTACAAGGTAATTTAGTTAAATAATTGACCTCAAAAAGTCCCAAGACACACTCATAAGGATACTTGAAAATTAATGATAATTTCTGTGTATTTATATTTATTTTTGGAATTTTCTAAACGACCATAAAAGATCCTGAACACTCTCTCTCTCTCTCTCTCTCTCTCTCTCTCTCTCTCTCTCTTCATTCCATTATGTCTGCCTTCTTACATCACTGTTTACGTTTTGTCACCTTAAGATTCACCCCTGGTTCTCTTCCTCTGGGCAGGTGTGTTGGGCCGTCACACCTGCACAGTTAATTATCAATGATAGTTAATATTGGTCAAATCATTTACAGAGTGTTAAGGCCCCTCTTGAACATCTGAACACGCTGAGGCTGTTTGTCCCCAGGAGAGAATCCAGGCATCATTTTGTGTTTGAAGGGGTATACCAGACGTGGCAATAACACACGCATAACCCAAGTTTTATGGGTTAGGTTAGGTTACGGTAGGTGAGGTTAGATACTATACTGTAAGGGGGGGGGGGTAAATGAGGCAGGTTAGGGTAGGTTACGTTAGGTTAGGTTATTTATATATTGCTAACCTGTAATTAATAGTAAATAAGGAGACCCAGACTTCCACGGCTTCAATAAGGAAAAGTTTAACAGTATGAGGAAGTTATGTGTTTCAGATCATGTTAACTATACATACAGTCGTCCTATCAACAAGAGAATTAAGAGAATTTTTCACTGTCTATTACAATCACGCACAAGAGTATCAAACAATCAATGAAATCTTGCATTTAACAGAAAAAAACATTCAGTAAAATGTACCTCACTTCAGAATTTCACTTCATTTCATGTCAAAATTTAATTTCATTCGTATGAGGTCGGATATTTTAGCGTAACTTATCGTCAAAAGGAAAAAAACGTACACACTCTTTCTAGGTGCTATGTGGGATATGACATAGCAGAGAAATGGGGATCCTAGTTGTGGAGGAACGCTTTCAAGTCTCATATAGTCGCTGTTAATAGGTTCTTTCCTCCCCCGATGTACTTCTCACTGAGCGCTGAACACCAATGGGTAAATCTAGCCTTAGGTGAATGACTCTCTGCGGTGAAAGTCAATCCATGAGCACGGTTCGTAACACATGTGCAATACTTGTATGTTTGTCAGCTTTAGATACATACGAGCGTCTTGAGCCATTTAGCCGTTTAAGCTGATCAACACTACTGTAGGTGAGTGACGAGCGTATGAGATGTCTTTTTATCCAACTTGATCATATATGGAAAGCACACAGGGTCCCTTGTGCCACATTTCCCTTACCATTGGAGGAAGAAGTTTCTGCGATAAAGCCTCACAGTGAACCTTAACGGGTCTATGGGCAAGGAAGAGACGATAGCCCAACCCCTATTGCTCATATATCCATCCAACCTATTGTATGTTTGAAGCTATCCAGCGTATTGAGTTTATGATGATGATATTTGGTAACTTGTTCCACTCATCCACTACAGTAGTTGAGGTATAGCATTTCATAATCGTTCCTGTCGTCCACTGGGAATCCATTGGGAATCATTGATCAACTTGTGCTTCTCCAGGTGATTTCGAATAGAGTTTGAAGTTATTGCTTCCAGTAATTTGCCTGCAATTGATTTTAACCTGATTGGACGGTAGTTAGAGGATAGTGATCTATCTCCCTTCTTGAAAATCGGTATTATATTCGCTATCCTCCAGGATTCTGGTACTACACCCGTTTTTAATAACATCCTAAACGAATTTGCTAAGAGCAGACTAAGCTCTTCCTTACATTCCTTTAATACGTTGGCTTTAGCTTGTCTATTTGCTTACTAACATCGTTACTAGTCACTAACAGTACCTGGGAATCGCCAACAATTAAGGTTTTTATACCTTCCTTGTCAGCCTTGTCCCTGACTATGATAACGTACAAGTCGTCTATCAAAGGACTGAAAGAGTTGTTACACTTAGCTGTTGTTGTCGTATCCTTGGTGGGTTTTTTCACCATTTAGTCGTCCCTCTCCTCACAACCTTCCATTCGCCTGAGTTTTCGCCAGACACGGGCTTTCCTTGTCTGGTGTCTTCTTCCTTCATCCTCGCTATCACTTCCTTTAATTTCGAGATTTCTTCCTTGGCCCTCTCTAACTCGGCCCCCAGAAGGGCACACCCCTGTTCACAAGTAGCACTAGCCATTACTGACAATTGATCCCCGGGAGCTAAGCCTGCCGTGACCTTTCCTCTAGTGAAGTCAGAACACAAGTATGAGGTGTAATAGAGAAAGGAGCTAGAATTAGTAACTACAAATCCACTCTACAAAGTGAACTTTTTGCCACACTCACAGCCCTGAAACTTGTGAAGACACAGCCACTGACAGTCTCATCATCACTGACTCCTTATCCTCACTACTTGCTCTTGATACCCTAGCCTAGACTCACAGTGTCACCCGCTTGTCTCTGAAGCCAGACACAAGCTTATGTGTCTTGTTGATGGAGGTATCAGGATCAAGCTGCTGTGGATCCCCTCTCACATTGGCATTAGTGAACATGATAGAGTTGATGCCTTAGCTAAGCCTGCGTACAACAATGACACTGTTGAGTACAATCTAGGACTGTCAAACAGAACCTTAAAACTGTAATAAGAAAAGAACTTGTTGATGAATTTGAAGTAAGTAGACAAGTGCAAACAGGCACGAGTCAATCCATTGTTTACCATGATGAGATGTATCAAGTGAAAGATTCATATGGAGCAAGTAACAAGATCACTAGATTACAAGATGTTGTAACTGCTAGACTAAGGTTAGGATATAAAGTGTGTGGCCACACATATGGCCACACACTTCAACACTACGTCTTAGACTGTGAAAAAATAGAACCTTATAGGGATAGATCCAAGCACAATATGTATGCAATGGCACAGCACTTTATCTCTGATGACAAGATAGCTGATATACTAAGGCTGTATCCACACTTGGCATCTAGTACATAACCTAGTACTGGAAATACTCTGTAACATTTATTGCCATAATATCAAAATCACTGGGGTCTGATAAACACCCTTTGTGGCCTATACTCTGTAATCCTTTTTGCACTACCACTCACAGGATGAGTATGGGGTGCACAATAAACTAGTTGCTGTCCGCTGCAAATAATAATAATAATAATAATAATAATAATAATAATAATAATAATAATAATAATAATAATAATAATAATAATAATAGCGGAGCAGATGTATAGTACACCCAGTTAAGTTGACTTACCCTACAGTAATTAAATGGTATGAAGATCTGACCGAACAAGGATCACGAAGGAGCAGAGAGTCACGAAGGAGCAGAGAGTTCACGAAGGAGCAGAGAGTTCACGAAGGAGCAGAGAGTTCACGAAGGAACAGAGGGTCACGAAGGAGCAGAGAGTTCACGAAGGAGCAGAGAGTTCACGAAGAAGCAGAGAGTTCACGCTTTTGTGTTGAAGAACCTGTTAATCATAAAGGCTGCACTGTGGTCGCGCCAGGAACAGCCTACAAGACCCTACAGTAAACAAGACATACCACCATAACCTAACATAGATAAGATAGATTTGTGAGAGTATTGTGGCTCAGAAAACCTTGAAGCCAACAACCCATCCTCACGGAGAGACAGAATCCAGCCATAGATGGAGTCACACGCTGAACCTGAGTCCCGCTTGCCCCAGCAGTCACAGTCCAGCAGCACCCACTGGGCCTCCCTCAGGTTACACGTGAGTCATTATCAGAGTGATCCATAGGGTGAGTTACTTACGGTGGGAAGTGTATCCATTTCATGTTCGTGTCCGAGAGTCAGTGTCTAGTAATATCGATATAATGATATATTAATGTGTTTATACCTTCGAGTGAATAATAAATAGCTGTATATAGAGTTGGCGTTGAGAAGACTTCCCCTAAGAACTTATTAACAGTTAAATAATTACTGGGCCACACTACCAACTTTGCAATTCCTTCTACTATTATGATTATTTCCCTGCTGACCTCTCACACCCCTGCTGACCTCTCACACCCCTGCTGATCTCTCACACCCTGCGATCTCTCACACCCCTGCAGCCCTCTCACACCTGCTGACCTCCTCACACCCCTGCGGCCTTTCCACCCCCTGCTGACCTCTCCACCTGCTGATCTCCACCTGCTGACCTCTCCACCCCTGCTGATCTCTCCACACCCCTGCTGACCTCTCACACACCCTGCTGACCTCTCACACCCCTGCTGACCTCTCACACCTGCTGACCTCTCCCACCCCCCTACTGACCTCTCCCACCCCCTGCTGACCTCTCCACACCCCTGCTGACCTCTCACACCCTGCTGACCTCTCTCACCACCTGACCTCACCCCACTGACCTCTCACACCCTGCTGACCTATCACACCCTGCTGACCTCTCACACACCCCTGCCCAGCCTCTCACACCCTGCTGACCTCTCCTTTCTTTGACCTCTCACACCCCTGCTGACCTCTCACCCCTGCTGACCTCTCACACCTGCTTTGATCCTCTCACCCTGCTGACCTCTCACCTGCTGACCTCTCACCCTGCTGGCCAGTAATTATTATTTCGATATGACTTAAAAATGGACGAAAGATGAAGGGCAAAATAATAATGGAGAAATGACGAGAGAGAGAGAGAGAGAGAGAGAGAGAGAGAGAGAGATCTGAGGGCAGGCAGCCCCGACAATGGCGTGTGCCTTGACGGACCCTCCTGTTATGTACCCCATGGTCTCCTCCTCCCCCCCACCCTTCCTCTCTCACCTTCCCCCTCCCCCCCTACCAGACACACCGGTCACTGAACACCATCTGGCGATTATTTTAATTCTATTCTTGGTTTTCTTAATTCTTCTTATTTTTACTTCTTCCATCATCGTTCCTTTACTCCTCATCCACACCCATCATCCCAATACCTCTGTCACCATCTTAACACACACGTCACTTACGTTCCTTCGCATATCAACCTATTTTCACTAATTCTTTACCCCTTAATCTTTTTCTTTAGCCTTATATATATACCCCACACACCCGTAGGTATATGTTTTATATCACTATGGATGTTTAAAAGAGAGTATTCCAACAATGTAAAAATTTGCCAGTCATGTACCCAAACTGATATGACAGTCTGGGCGTCGAGGGGTAGAAGCATCATACCCAGGACTTATGAGACCCTGTTGGTGGCAGTCAGAGTGGCTGTGGCAAGCACGGGCGCTGTCTGCATGCACGCGAGGAATCAATACCTCTAGGAACTCTCTCAGGAACCTGCTCAAGATGTTTCAAGATTCCTGAGAGTCTTAGAGGCTGTCATGTGACTTGGCATAACTTGAGACTTTGTTAACGTGATGGGAAATGATTCTCTGTTGAAGTACATTGTTGTTGTTGTGTGTGTGTGTGTGTGTGTGTGTGTGTGTGTGTGTGTGTGTGTGTGTGTGTGTGTGTGTGTGTGGGTGTGTGTGTGTGTTGTGTCTGTGTGTGTGTGTGTGTGCGTGCGTGTTGTGTGTGTGTGTGTGTGTGTGTGGGTGTGTGTGTGTTTTGTGAGTTGTGTGTGTGTGTGTGTGTGTTGTGTGTGTGGGTCAGACAACTATGATACTGATCATAGGCTCGTCAGATCCAAGCTCTCACTTCACGTCGCTCCAAAACCTGCAGTAAGATCGAAAGAAATCACCAGGACTGGTTTGATGAAAATAACCAGAAAATCAACGATGGTAAACGTGCTGCTTTCACTGACTGGCAGAACAACCCTAAGTCTTAGACCAAAGTAGATACCTTCCTCAAGAAGAAAGTGGCAGCCCAACGCGAGCTTCGCAAACTAATGAACGAACGGTGGAATAATAGAACGTGGAAATGCAAAAATTTGCTGATCAACACAAGATGCGTGAATTTTTCAGTTCCACTAAAACAATATATGTCCCAACTATTCATGGCGTGGCCCCCCTCCGCTCATCCAACGGTAACTTCATAATTAAAGACCATAAAGGCCTCCTTCAGCGCTGGAAAGAGCACTACCATTCACTTCTAAGCCGAAACATCGATGTGGATGTCCTGACTACCCAGCAGGTCCCTCAGCATCCAGAGCTGACCCACCTCAGCTGTCCTCCATCCCTGGATGAAGTAGCTACTGCCATAAAAAAGATGAAAAATAACAAAACCACAGAGCCTGATGGAATCCCAGCCGAGGTGTATAAAGCAGGAGGACCTCTGCTTACCAGCCGTCTCCACTCTCTCCTCGAGAATATATGGGAGATAAGGGAGACCGGTCAGACTGTGGCAACTACCGTGGGGTCTCGCTGCTGTCCGTAGCTGCCAAAAATATCGCCTGAGTCCTCCTTAACAGACATCTTCCTAAGGCGGAAAACTTCCTCCCAAAATCTCAATGTGGCTTTAGACCATCACGTGGCACCACTGACAGGATGGTAAGTGGTACCGCTCATGCCTTCGCAAGCGAGATGTCACGGGATGGATTCCCGGGCCGGTGGAAGTTGTTTGGACATACTTCCTAGCCCCCATAGTCCCTGTTCACCTAGCAGTAAAGTAGGTACCTGGTGTACATCGAAAGTTGCGAATTCGCATTCAGGGACAAGTTGTTGGAGCTTCCAATAACTTGATGACATAAACAATTGACTCTTCAGGATTCTACGCCCTTAACTCATGAGACATAAAGGCAAGCACGGCCTTAGCATGCTTCCCTGTTGGGCGCTGTAAACGCTTCTGCGCTTCACCTTACACAATGATGTAGGGGAGTGCCCAATAATAAAAAAAATAAATAAATAAATAAAAAATAAAAAAAAAAACTCTTCCCTCCCTGACCAGATATTCCTCCTCCTAGTGACAGGCCTGGCACTAGGGACCTGCCACACTTTGCCATAAACAGATAAATTGTACCGGGAATTTTCCCCCCACACACTTATCATTCTGTCACTTTATGTAACTTGCTGACAAAACCCATGACACTTGAGGCTTTTACGCCCTTAATACATGAGTCATAAAGGCAAGCATGAACTCCGCAAGCTTCCCAGTTGGACACTGTAAACGCTTCTGCGCTTCACCTTGCACATGATGTAAGAGGGTGCCCAATAAACTAGCCCCCTCGTGGGCAATCTAAATCTAAAATCTAAAATCACTCGTTTGAGACGAGCCATGTGCACTGCTCCGAGCCCTCGCGTCTGCCACTCGTGTGTGGGTCAGCCCACCACACTAAAATGTGTAAATTCATATTAATACAAGTGATCCAATAATTTAGCAGTGTGGCGGCCTACAACACCAACAGTGCGGCGGCCTACAACACCAGCAGTGTGGCGGCCTACAACACCAACAGTGTGGCGGCCTACAACACCAACAGTGCGGCGGCCTACAACACCAGCAGTGTGGCGGCCTACAACACCAGTGCGGCGGCCTACCACCAACAGTGCGGCGGCCTACAACACCAGCAGTGTGGCGGCCTACAACACCAACAGTGTGAGGCCTACAACACCAGCAGTGTGGAGGCGTACAACACCAACAGTGTGGCGGCCACAACACCAACAGTGCGGCGGCCTACAACACCAGCAGTGTGGCGGCTTACAACACCAACAGTGTGGGGCCTACAACACCAGCAGTGTGAGCCGTACAACACCAACAGTGTGGCGGCACAACACCAACAGTGCGGCGGCCTACAACACCAGCAGTGTGGCGGCTTACAACACCAACAGTGTGGCGGCCTACAACACCAGCAGTGTGGAAGCGTACAACACCAACAGTGTGGCGGCCTACAGCACCAACAGTGCGGCGGCCTAACACCAGCAGTGTGGCGGCACAACACCAACAGTGTGGAGGCCTACAACACCAGCAGTGTGGAGGCGTACAACACCAACAGTGTGGCGGCTTACAGCACCAACAGTGCGGCGGCCTACAACACCAGCAGTGTGGCTTACAACACCAACAGTGTGGCGGCCTACAACACCACCAGTGCGGCGGCCTACAACACCAGCAGTGTGACGGCTTACAACACCAACAGTGTGGAGGCCTACACAAGCAGTGTGGCGGCCTACAACACCACCAGTGCGGCGGACTACAACACCACCAGTGCGGCGGCTTACTGCAGGGCGGCCTACAGCACCAACAGTGCGGCGGCTTACAACACCAACAGTGTGGCGGCACAACACCAACAGTGTGAGGCCTACAACACCAGCAGTGTGGAGGCGTACAACACCAACAGTGTGGCGGACTACAACACCACCAGTGCGGCGGCCTACAACACCAACAGTGCGGCGGCCTACAACACCACCAGTGCGGCGGCCTACAACACCAACAGTGCGGCGGCTTACAACACCAGCAGTGTGGCGGCTTACAACACCAACAGTGTGGGGCCTACAACCCAGCAGTGTGGAGGCGTACAACACCAACAGTGTGGCGGACTACAACACCACCAGTGCGGCGGCCTACAACACCAGCAGTGTGGCGGCACAACACCAACAGTGTGGAGGCCTACAACACCAGCAGTGTGGCGGCCTACAACACCAGCAGTGTGGCGGCCTACAACACAAAGTGTGGCGCCCTACAACACCAACAGTGTAGCGGCCTACAACACCACCAGTGTGGCAGCCTACAACACCACCAGTGTGGCGGCCAACAGCACCAACAGTGTGGCGGCCAACAACACCACCAGTGTGGCGGCCTACAGCACCAGCAGTGTGGCGGCCCACAACAGCAACTGTGACGGCCTACAACACCAACAGTGTGGCGGCCTACAACACCACCAGTGTGGCGGCCTACAACACCAACAGTGTGGCGTCTACAACACCACCAGTGTGGCGGCCTACAACAGCAACAATGTGACGGCCTACAACACCACCAGTGGCGGCCTATAACACCAACAGTGTGGCGGCCTACAACACCACCAGTGTGGTGGCCTACAACAGCAACAATGTGACGGCCTACAACACACCACCGGTGGCGGCCTACAACACCACCAGTGTGGCGGCCTACAACAGCAACAATGTGACGGCCTACAACACCAACAGTGGTGGCCTACAACACCACCAGTGTGGCGGCCTACAACAGCAACAATGTGACGGCCTACAACACCACCAGTGTGGCGGCCTAACACCAACAGTGTGGCGGCCTACAACACCACCAGTGTGGTGGCCTACAACAGCAACAATGTGACGACCTACAACACCAACAGTGTGGCGGCCTACAACACCAACAGTGTGGCGGCCTACAACACCACCAGTGTGGCGGCCTACATCACCAACGAACTGTGGCGGCCTACAACACAACCAGTGTGGCGGCCTACAACACCAACAAGTGTGGCGGCCTACAGCACCAACAGTGTGGCGGCCTACAACACCAACAGTGTGGCGGCCTACAACACCAGCAGTGTGGCGGCCTACAACACCACCAGTGTCGCGACCTACAACACCAACAGTGGCGGCTACAACACCACCAGTGTGGCGGCTACAGCACCAACAGTGTGGCGGCCTACAGCACCAACAGTGTGGCGACCAACAACACCAAATGTGAGGCGGCCTACAACATCAGCAGTGTGGCGGCCACAACACCAATGTGGCGGCCTACAACACCACCAGTGTGGCGACCTACAACACCAACAGTGTGGCGGCCTACAGCACCAACAGTGTGGCGACCTACAACACCAAATGTGAGGCGGCCTACAACATCAGCAGTGTGGCGGCCTACAACACCAACAGTGTGGCGGCCTACAACACCAGCAATGTGGCGGCCTACAACACCAATAGTGTGGCGGCCTACAACACCAACACTGTGGCGGACTACAACACCAGCAATGTGGCGGCCTACAACACCAGCAATGTGGCGGCCTACAACACCACCAGTGTGGCGGCTACAACACCAACAGTGTGGCGGCCTACAACACCAATAGTGTAGCGGCCTACAACACCAACAGTGTGGCGGCCTACCCAACGTGTGGCGGCCTACAACACCAACACTGTGGCGGACTACAACACCAGCAATGTGGCGGCCTACAACACCAGCAATGTGGCGGCCTACAACACCACCAGTGTGGCGGCTTACAACACCAACAGTGTGGCGGCCTACAACACCAATAGTGTAGCGGCCTACAACACCAACAGTGTGGCGGCCTACAACACCAATAGTGTAGCGGCCTACAACACCAACAATGTGGCGGCCTACAACACCAACAGTGTGGCGGCCTACAACACCAATAGTGTAGCGGCTTACAACACCAACAGTGTGGCGGCCTACAACACCAATAGTGTAGCGGCCTACAACACCAACAGTGTGGCGGCCTACAACACCACCAGTGTGGCGGCCTACAACACCAATAGTGTAGCGGCCTACAACACCAACAATGTGGCGGCCTACTGCACCAACAGTGTGGCGGCCTGCAACACCACCAGTGTGGCGGCCTACAACACCACCAGTGTGGCGGCCCACAACACCAACAGTGTGGCGGCCTACTGCACCAATAGTGTAGCGGCCTACAACACCAACAGTGTGGCGGACTACTGCACCAACAGTGTGGCGGCCTACAACACCACCAGTGTGGCGGCCTACAACACCACCAGTGTGGCGGCCTACAACACCAATAGTGTAGCGGCCTACAACACCAACAATGTGGCGGCCTACTGCACCAACAGTGTGGCGGCCTACAACACCACCAGTGTGGCGGCCTACAACACCACCAGTGTGGCGGCCTACAACACCACCAGTGTGGCGGCCTACAACACCAATAGTGTAGCGGCCTACAACACCAACACTGTGGCGGACTACAGCACCAACAGTGTCGGTCTCACAACACCAACAGTGTGGCGGCCTACAACACCAGGGTGTGGCGGCCTACAACAACAGTGTGGCGGCCTACTGCACCAACAGTGTGGCGGCCTACACCACCACCAGTGTGGCGGCCTACAACACCAACAGTGTGTCGGTCTACAACACCAACAGTGTGTCGGTCTACAACACCAGGGTGTGGCGGCCTACAACACCAACAGTGTGGCGGCCTACTGCCAGTGTGGCGGCCTACAACACCACCAGTGTGGCGGCCTACAGCAGCAGCAACACTGGCGGACTACAGCACCAACAGTGTGTCGGTCTACAACACCACCAGTGTGGCGGCCTACGCACAGCAACACTGTGGCGGACTACAGCACCAACAGTGTGGCGGCCTACAACACCACCAGTGTGGCGGCCTACAACACCAACACTGTGGCGGACTACAGCACCAACAGTGTGTCGGTCTACAACACCAACAGTGTGGCAGTCTACAACACCAGGAGTGTGGCGGCCTACAACACCAACAGTGTGGCGGCCTACTGCACCAACAGTGTGGCGGCCTACCACACCACCAGTGTGGCGGCCTACAGCAGCAACAGTGTGACGGCCTACAACACCACCAGTGTGGCGGCCTGCACCACCAGTGTGGCCTACAATACCACCAGTGTGGCGGCCTACAACACCACCAGTGTGGCGGCCTACAACACCAACAGTGTGGCGGAATACAACACCAGCAATGTGGCGGCCTACAACATCAGCAGTGGCGGCCTATAACAGCAACAGTGTGGCGGAATACAACACCAGCAATGTGGCGGCCTACAACATCATCAGTGTGGCTGCCTACAACATCATCAGTGTGGCGGCCTACAACACCAGCAGTGTGGCGGCCTGCAACAGCAACAGTGAGGCGGCCTACAACATCAGCAGTGTGGCTGCCTGCAGCACCAACAGTGGCGGCCTACAACACCAACAGTGTGGCGGCCTACAACACCAACAGTGTGGCGGCCTACAACACCAACAGTGTGGCGGCCTACAACGCCAACAGTGTGGCGACCTACAACACCAACAGTGTGGCGACCTACAACACCAACATTGTGGCGGCCTACAACACCAACAGTGTGGCGGCCTACAACACCAACAGTGTGGCGGCTATAGCACCAACAGTGGCAGCCGACAACACCAGCCAGCGTGGCGGCCTACAACACCAGCAGTGTGGCGGCCTACAACACCAACAGTGTGGCGGCCTACAGCACCAACTGTGTGGCAGCCTACAACACCACCAGCGTGGCGGCCTACAACACCAGCAGTGTGGCGGCCTACAACACCAACTGTGTGGGAGCCTACAACACCACCAGCGTGGCGGCCTACAACACCAGCAGTGTGGCGGCCTACAACACCAGCAGTGTGGCGGTCTACAGCCACGTGTGTGTGTGTGTGTGTGTGTGTGTGCCCACACGGTGGTGTAATGCATCTAGTGTGTGAGCATTGTGTTAGTGTTAAGGTGGAGGCTTTGCTTGCTCCCTCTCGTTTTCAACTACCGCCGCTGGCTAGCCCTCGTGGCGAACAGGGAAGCTACTTGCACAAGTCTTCCCTCACCAGTACACAGCCTCCTCACCATCAAGACAGTTGCTACCTGACCCAGCTCAGTTGCTACCTGACCCAACGGAGAAGGACGTGCCCCCAAGTTCTCCCGTAGTGACCAAGGAAAATGGCCGCCTTGGATCGTTGTGTCTTGGGGGAAGAGGAGAGTAGTGTGGGGAAAGACGACATCTTGGCCACTCTGCTAAGGCAGCTGGGACAGTTGAGGGTGAGGTTGACACTCTAAGGGGGAAAATGAAGCCCTCAGGACTGAACTGCTTCAGGTAGGTGCCCTGCCTAGCAGGACACCTGCGAAGGAGGGCAGGCGTGGAGAGTGGTTGTCTCAAGGGGACTAGGGTGAGGCTCAGGAAAGCTGACCAGGGTGTGGAATGTAGGAACCCCTACCAGGTGCTGGAGGAAGCTGGCGAGGAAGAGAAGAGGCAGGAAAGTGTGGTGGAGGTACTGAGAGGAAGGGCAGTTGTACAACCCTGCCCAGAGGTAAGGTCGTGGTAGTTGGGGACAGCCAGGTGAGGTTTTAGATAGGACTTTTGTACAAGAGATAGGAAACGTAAGACTAGAGGTGTGTGTTTTCCTGGGGCTGGGATAGGGCATGTAGCTGAGAGGTTAGACAGGGTTTTGTCAGGAGGTACCAATCCAGTAGTGTGTCTTAGTGTGGGAGGTAACGACATAGGAAGGTTAGGAGTGAGGAACTTTTCAAGAGATATAGGGAGGCGCTGGGAAGATTAGAGATAGGGGAGGGATCCCGATAGTATGTGGTATCTTGCCTAGAAGAGGGTTGGTCGTGAATGGCTGTCCAGGGCAATTGCTATAAATTGCCGACTGGAAAAACATTATTGCAAACAATGGTTGGGCGTTCATTGATAGCTGGCAACGATTCTATGGCAACGACTACCTGTACAGTCGTGACGGAGTACCTTGTCTCGTGCGGGGGTAAAGACGTTGTCTGCATCCTGGAGCGTAATTGTCACTCCAGTCGAGAGAGGTCGAGGAAAGTGGGAGTCAAAACAAGCAGGTCCTGGGAAGTAAAATTAGTTACTCAGGACAAGGGTAAAACAGGACCAGGAAGGGTAGGCTTAAATGTATACTATACAAACAGTAGGAACGTTAGAAATAAAATAGACTTGCTGAGGGCGGTTGTATGTACCGAGAATGTAGACGTCATAGCAATCACCGAAAACTGGATGAATCTGGCGAGCAAATTTTTTTATCAGAGTACCACATAGAAGGTACAGCCTTTTCATAAGGACAGGGAAGGTAGGAAGGAGGGAGGTCGCACTCTTCGTCAAGGATACATTAAAATGTTGTATTAATAATTCAATAAAGGGTAAAATGGGAACCGAGTCTATATGGGTAGAAATCACGGAAGGAAGAAAAACTAATTATGGGAGTGATTTACAGGCCCCCAAGTCTGGGCAAAGAAGCAGCTC
>NW_024731675.1:3302037-3387187 GCF_018991925.1 Homarus americanus | reverse complement strand
ACTCTCTTGTGCCTCCTGGGCCCAGGCTAGACCAGCAGGGGATCTCGGAGTAGCAGTGGGCCCCAGAGGGACGGCACATAGGCCCAGTGGCATGTGGATATTGCCCCACTGCCTTGCGGATTAACCTTGGCAGGTATGAGGCTACGGTATAGGGGGAAGAGATGACCACCATGGGAATCCAACGACTACACCGGGGAACGAAGGCAATGCAAGATGGACAGGCTACTAAGGCGAAACCCAACAAACTGGTCTATCGACAGTCCACTGCAACTCTCCCTCTCCCCAGTTGTTGCAACACTTGCACCACTGGATCAGGAAAAGGGAGAGCCAAGATGTGTGGTTGCAGCCTGTGCTCCTGCCTCACCACATAAATCAACTCACGCGCAGCCATCATCCAGCTCATCATAACTCTCATCATCATCAAAACCCCTATACCCCCAAAAGTCCTATGGCGACGGACGGCAGAGATGACTGCCGGGAGTCTCTACAGGTAGTCACAACTCTGTACATGGGTGGCACAGAAAAGATGATCGTTTATGCACTGGGATCTAGGCAGCAGTGCAATCCGGTCCTGTCTGCGCAACTGAGCAGCCCTTACCAGGAGCCACTCTGCTTATCCCACATGGGGAGGGGGCTAAACATAGAATAGGTGCCCTAAACATAGTCTGCCTAAAACACCAACCTGACTGGGCAGCCACACCCAATAAGGTCATCCTTTTGCGGTCGAAAAACACAATCAAAATCACTGATCCAAACAAAAACAAACTATACAACTTTTTATGGTCGCTGCATAGAATGTCAGGACCCTTCTGGATACTGGCACAAATGAGCGTCCTGAAAGAAGAACCGCCCGTGTGGCAAAAGAGCTAGCTAGGTATAACATCGACATAGCAGCTATCAGTGATTCCCGGTGTAACAGCACAAAATATACCCCTCCCCAGACTATACCCGGGGTTAAAGTGGGCTAGCCTGTTTTATACCCCGGGTATATTCTGGGCTAGTCCAATTTATACCCCGGGGTATAAAACATGCTAGGCTATTTCATACTCCCTAGGCCAAATTATACCCCCCTCCCCCACACACTCAGAAACCAGCTCTATGAGAGTTCTGTTTTGAACTCAGTGGTCTGGCTAAACTATCTTAAATTAAATTAAAAAAACACACTCAGATATTAAATTTTGATTTTATTTCCCACCTAACCTAACCTAACCTATGATGGAAAAAAACTCTGGACATTGAAATACAGACTTATTTATGAAAAACACAAGAGGGTAAAATCCGGACTAAAGAGGTATAGTCTGGGCTAGCCCAAAATATACCCCGGGGTATAATATAGCCTGGGCTCTTTTATACCCCAGAGTATATTTTGGGCTAGCCCACTGTAACCCTGGGTATAGTTTGGCAGGGGGTTAATGTGGGCTGCTACACCCCCCCGGCTTCCAGACGAGGGTCAACTCACGGAACGGAGGTCTGGCTATACCTTCTTCTGGAGGGGTAAGCCTGTTGCGGAAAAATACGCATTTATGCAGTTGGCTTTGGCATCAGCCAACGCATCCTACACAGGCTAATTGAAATGTGTGTTGGAATCAACGAGCGCCTCATGACGCTCAGAGTCCTACTGAATCACTCACGTCGTGCCTTCTTCATCAGTGCATACGCCCCAACACTGGATGCAGAGGAGGACATCAAGGAGGCCTTTTAAGCCGACCTCGACAGTGTAACCCGTATCCCCAGAGAAGATAAGGTTGGCTCCTTGGTGATTTCAATGCCAGAGTTGGTAAAGATGCTGACATTTGACAGGGAACCATAGGGAGAAATGGACTAGGCAAGTGTAATCCCAACGGCCTACTCCTCCTCAGCAAGTGTGCTGCACACAACCTCACTATCACCAATACCTTGTTTAGGCAGACGGACAAGTTCAAGGGATCGTGACAACACCCACGGTCCAAACACTGGCATCTCATTGACTACATCATTGTCAGAGAAAGACATCGCCGAGATGTCCTCATCACCCGAGCCATGGTGGCTCAGACCACTGCGACACTAATCATCGGCTCGTCTGAGCCAGGTTCTCACTTCACGTCGCCCCAAAACGGCGAAGGCAGCAAGCCTATTATTATTATTATTATTATTATTATTATTATTATTATTATTATTATTATTATTATTACTGTATGTCATTATTATGTCCATTTGTCCATTCCATATTGTATAGTATTATATTGTATTTATTATTATTACAGTGTATTGTACAGTTATTATTATTATCGGCTCTGGTTGCCAGGAAGTGTGTGTTTGGGGAGAAGGATGGGGTGTGTGTGTGTGTGTTTGGGGAGAAGGATGGTGTGTGTGTGTTTGGGGAGAAGGATGGTGTGTGTGTGTGTGTTTGGGGAGAAGGATGGTGTGTGTGTGCGTTTGGAGAGAAGGATGGGGTGTGTGTGTTTGGGGAAGGATGGTGTGTGTGTGTGTTTGGAGGATGTGTGTGTGTGTTTGGGGAGAAGGATGGTGTGTGTGTGTTTGGAGAAGGATGGGGTGTGTGTGTGTTTGGGGAGAAGGATGGGTGTGTGTGTGTTTGGAGAAGGATGGGGTGTGTGTGTGTTTGGGGGAAGGATGGGGTGTGTGTGTTTGGGGAGAAGGATGGTGTGTGTGTGTGTTTGGGGAGAAGGATGTGTGTGTGTGTTTGGAGAGAAGGATGGGTGTGTGTTTGGGGAAAGGATGGGATGTGTGTGTGTTTGGGGAGAAGGATGGGGTGTGTGTGTGTGTTTGGGGAGAGAAGGATGGTGTGTGTGTGTTTGGGGAGAAGGATGGAGTGTGTGTGTTTGGGGAAGGATGGTGTGTGTGTGTTTGGGGAGAAGGATGGAGTGTGTGTGTTTGGGGAGAAGGATGGTGTGTGTGTGTTTGGGGAGAAGGATGGTGTGTGTGTTTGGGGAGAAGGATGGTGTGTGTGTGTTTGGGGAGAAGGATGGGGTGTGTGTTTGGGGAGAAGGATGGTGTGTGTGTGTTTGGGGAGAAGGATGGTGTGTGTGTGTTTGGGGAGAAGGATGGTGTGTGTGTGTGTTTGGGGAAAAGGATGGGGTGTGTGTGTGTTTGGGGAAAAGGATGGGGTGTGTGTGTGTTTGGGGAAAAGGATGGGGTGGGTTTTTCTTATGTACGCTTGCCATTGTTTTTCTTCATCTTTATTTTCCCCTGTTCATTTATGCATGTTTGTCCATTAATCTTTCTCTCCATTCCCTCCTTCCTTCCTTCATCTCTCTCCTGTCCCCTCTCTCTCTCTCTCTTAACACTATCGACTGCAGCTATCAGCCAGCCGCCAGAACTCCGAGATTTATGGCTTGCTGTTGACCAGTGTCGTGTTGTCGTTGACTATGAGGTGAGACCTACTCATGACAGCCAGGTCAGGTCAACCCAGGTCAGGTCAAGCCAGGTCAGGTCAAGCCAGGTCAGGTCAACCCAGGTCACGCCAGATTCAAATCAGGTCCTCGTGGAAAAAAACAAACAAAACACCCCCATTGACTTGTTTGGGCGTGTGTGAATATTTGTATCATTATTCTTTAGTTATTAGGAATATTTTCGGTGAAGCCTGATGTCGATCATGACAGGTCGCCACTGTAAAAGACAACACGATCAATACAGTTCATTTTTATACCCGTAACAGAGGTCTAGTGTGTGTGTGTGTGTTTGTAAGTCATAATAATGCTTTTGTTTTTCTTAATTTACGAAGGTCAATATAGGTCACAGGGCCACATGGATAGAGAAGGTCACATGACTATTTGAAGTTGACCTTATCACTAGAGCTGCAAGGTTCACGTTCTCAAGGTCATGATGCGTCAATACATGTCTGAACATGTTTTGATATTTGAGGCACCACGTGAACAGTTAGAGAAAACGCGTCAGCTCGTGAGCATGGCTGGTAACCCATCTTTAATTAACGCCATTTAAAGTGACTCTTTGTTGATTCGGCCAAAACCAACAGTTATATTGAATTATGATTACTGTATTCACCTCTCTCTCTCTCTCTCTCTCTCTCTCTCTCTCTCTCTCTCTCTCTCTCTCTCTCTCTTTCTGTGTGTGTGTGTGTGTGTGTGTGTGTGTGTGTGAGTACAGTCATGAAGCAGATATCGCTGAACAGGTAATATTAAATTGGTGTCATCTAATAGGCTCTCCTCTACAGGTGTCATAAGGCGAGTGTCATGAAACATGTCTACCTCAATGGGATGTGTCATATGATGATGCCACTCAAGTATTATTAGGCCTATGTCTGTCAGTCGTTGTTCTTCAACAGGTGTTCTTCAACAGGTGTTCCTCAACTGGTGTTCCTCAACTGGTGTTCCTCAACTGGTGTTCCTCGACAGGTGTTCCTCAACAGGTCCTCCTTAACGGGTGTTCCTCAACAGGTGTTCCTCGACAGGTGTTCCTCAACAGGTCCTCCTTAACGGGTGTTCCTCAACAGGAGTTCTTCAACTGGTGTTCTTCAACTGGTGTTCCTCGACAGGTGTTCCTCAACAGGTCCTCCTTTACGGGTGTTCCTCAACAGGTGTTCCTCGACAGGTCCTCCTTAACGGGTGTTCCTCAACAGGTGTTCTTCAACTGGTGTTCTTCAACAGGTGTTCCTCAACAGGTGTTCCTCGACAGGTGTTCCTCAACAGGTCCTCCTTAACAGGTGTTCCTCAACAGGTGTTCCACAGGTGTTCTTCAACTGGTGTTCTGCAACTGGTGTTCCTCGACAGATGTTCCTCAACAGGTCCTCCTTGGTGTTCCTCAACAGGTGTTCCTCGACAGGTGTTCCTCAACAGGTCCTCCTTAACAGGTGTTCCTCAACAGGAGTTCTTCAACAGGTGTTCCTCGACAGGTGTTCCTCAATAGGTCCTCCTTTACGGGTGTTCCTCAACAGGTGTTCCTCGACAGGTGTTCCTCAATAGGTCCTCCTTAACGGGTGTTCCTCAACTGGTGTTCCTCAACTGGTGTTCCTCAACAGGTGTTCTTCAACAGGTGTTCTTCAACAGGTGTTCCTCAACAGGTATTCCACAACAGGGGTTCTTCAACAGGTGTTCCTCAACAGGTGTTCCACAACAGGGGTTCTTCAACAGGTGTTCCTCAACAGGTGTTCCACAACAGGTGTTCCTCAACAGGTGTTCCACAACAGGGGTTCCTCAAAAGGTGTTCCTCAACAGGGGTTCTTCAACAGGTGTTCCTCAACAGGTGTTCCACAACAGGGGTTCCTCAAAAGGTGTTTCTCAACAGGTGTTCCTCAACAGGTGTTCCTCAACAGGTGTTCTTCAACAGATGTTCCACAACAGGTGTTCTTCAACAGGTGTTCCACAACAGGTGTTCTTCAACAGGTGTTCCTCAACAGGTGTTCCTCAACAGGTGTTCCTTAACAAGTGTTCCTCAACAAGTGTTCCTCAACAGGCGTTCCTCAACAGGAGCCGTATGATTGATTGCCCACAACAGCATCGTCACTCAACAGGTGTAACTCAGCAGGTGTCACAAGTTAAGAGACACAATCAACACGTGTTTTAAGGTATTCAATATGTTTATTAAGGAAAGTATCATCAACATGTGTTTTAAAGTAAGGCTCAGTGACCCTCAACCACCCGTGCAATTTTCGACACGTTGTAGCCAGCCCCGCGCAGCCATCCTGAGTGTGTGTCCAGTTGTTTGGTTAAGAATGAGTGTGTGTCCAGTTGTTTGGTTAAGAATGAGTGTGTGTCCAGTTGTTTGGTTAAGAATGAGTGTGTGTCCAGTTGTTTGGTTAAGAATGAGTGTGTGTCCAGTTGTTTGGTTAAGAATGAGTGTGTGTCCAGTTGTTTGGTTAAGAATGAGTGTGTCCAGTTGTTTGGTTAAGAATGAGGTGTCTAGTTGTTTGGTTAAGAATGAGTGTGTCCAGTTGTTTGCTAAGAATGAGTGTGTCCAGTTGTTTGGTTAAGAATGAGTGTGTGTCTAGTTGTTTGGTTAAGAATGAGAGTGTCCAGTTGTTTGGTTAAGAATGAGGTGTCCAGTTGTTTGGTGAAGAATGAGTTGTCCAGTTGTTTGGTTAAGAATGAGTGTGTGTCTAGTTGTTGGTTAAGAATGAGTGTGTGTCCAGTTGTTTGGTTAAGAATGAGTGTGTGTCCGTTGTTTGTTAAGAATGAGTGTGTGTCCAGTTTTTTAAGAATGAGTGTGTGTCCAGTTGTTTGTTAAGAATGAGTGTGTCTGTTGTTTGGTTAAGAATGAGTGTCCAGTTGTTTGGTTAAGAATGAGGGTGTCCAGTTGTTGGTTAAGAATGAGTTAGTTGTTTGATTAAGAATGAGGTGTGTCTAGTTGTTTGGTTAAGAATGAGGTGTCCAGTTGTTTGGTTAAGAATGAGGTGTGTCCAGTTGTTTAAGAATGAGTGTGTCCAGTTGTTTGGTTAAGAATGAGTGTGTGTCTAGTTGTTTGGTTAAGAATGAGTGTGTGTCTCAGTTGTTTGGTTAAGAATGAGTGTGTGTCCAGTTGTTTGGTTAAGAATGAGTGTGTCCAGTTGTTTGGTTAAGAATGAGTGTGTCCAGTTGTTTGGTTAAGAATGAGTGTGTAGGTTTAAATGGGCGTTGTTTGTAGAATGAGTGTGTCTAGTTGTTTGGTTAAGAATGAGTGTGTCTAGTTGTTTGTTAAGAATGAGGTGTCCAGTTGTTTGGTTAAGAATGAGTGTGTCCAGTTGTTTGGTTAAGAATGAGTGTGTGTCCAGTTGTTTGGTTAGAATGAGTGTGTGTCCAGTTGTTTGGTTAGAATGAGTGTGTGTCTAGTTGTTTGGTTAGAATGAGTGTGTGTCAGTTGTTTGGTTAAGAGGTGTGTGTCCAGTTGTTTGGTTAGAATGAGTGTGTGTCTAGTTGTTTGGTTAGAATGGTGTGTGTCTAGTTGTTTGGTTAGAATGAGTGTGTGTCTAGTTGTTTGGTTAGAATGAGTGTGTGTCCAGTTGTTTGGTTAGAATAGTGTGTGTTAGTTGTTTGGTTAGAATGAGTGTGTGTCCAGTTGTTTGGTTAGAATGAGTGTGTCTAGTTGTTTGGTTAGAATGAGTGTGTGTCAGTTGTTTGGTTAGAATGGTGTGTGTCTAGTTGTTTGGTTAGAATGAAGTTGTCTAGTTGTTTGGTTAGAATGAGTGTGTGTCTAGTTGTTTGGTTAGAATGAGTGTGTGTCCAGTTGTTTGGTTAGAATGAGTGTGTGTCCAGTTGTTTGGTTAAAATAGTGTGTGTCCAGTTGTTTGGTTAGAATGAGTGTGTGTCCAGTTGTTCGGTTAGAATGAGTGTGTGTCAGTTGTTTGGTTAAGAGAGTGTGTGTCAGTTGTTTGAATAGTGTGTGTGTCAGTTGTTTGGTTAGAATGAGTGTGTGTCAGTTGTTTGGTTAAATGAGTGTGTGTCTAGTTGTTTGGTTAAGAATAGTGTGTGTTCAGTTGTTGGTTAAGAAGAGTGTGTGTCCAGTTGTTTGGTTAAGAATGAGTGTGTGTCTAGTTGTTTGGTTAGAATGAGTGTGTGTCTAGTTGTTTGGTTAGAATAGGTGTGTGTCCAGTTGTTTGGTTAAGAATGAGTGTGTGTCAGTTGTTTGGTTAGAATGAGTGTGTGTCTAGTTGTTTGGTTAGAATGAGTGTGTGTCTAGTTGTTTGGTTAAGAATGAGTGTGTGTCAGTTGTTTGGTTAGAATGAGTGTGTGTCCAGTTGTTTGGTTAGAATGAGTGTGTGTCTAGTTGTTTGGTTAGAATGAGTGTGTGTCCAGTTGTTTGGTTAGAATGAGTGTGTGTCCAGTTGTTTGGTTAGAATGAGTGTGTGTCCAGTTGTTTGGTTAAGAATGAGTGTGTGTCCAGTTGTTTGGTTAAGAATGAGTGTGTGTCCAGTTGTTTGGTTAAATGAGTGTGTGTCTAGTTGTTTGTTAAGAATGAGTGTGTGTCCAGTTGTTTGGTTAGAATAGTGTGTGTCTAGTTGTTTGGTTAGAATGAGTGTGTGTTCAGTTGTTTGGTTAGAATGAGTGTGTGTAGTTGTTTGGTTAAGAATGAGTGTGTGTCAGTTGTTTGGTTAAGAATAGTGTGTGTCAGTTGTTGGTTAGAATGATGTGTGTCCAGTTGTTTGGTTAAGAATGAGTGTGTGTCCAGTTGTTTGGTTAGAATAGTGTGTGTCAGTTGTTTGTTAGAATGAGTGTTGTCCAGTTGTTTGGTTAAATAGTGTGTGTCAGTTGTTTGGTTAGAATGAGTGTGTGTCCAGTTGTTTGGTAAGAATGAGTGTGTCCAGTTGTTTGGTTAGAATGAGTGTGTGTCCAGTTGTTTGGTTAGAATGAGGTGTGTGTCCAGTTGTTTGGTTAGAATGAATGTGTGTCCAGTTGTTTGGTTAGAATGAGTGTGTGTCCAGTTGTTTGGTTAGAATGAGTGTGTGTCAGTTGTTTGGTTAGAATGAGTGTGTGTCAGTTGTTTGGTTAGAATGAGGTGTGTGTCTAGTTGTTTGGTTAGAATGAGTGTGTGTCCAGTTGTTTGGTAGAGAATAGGTGTGTCGAGTTGTTTGGTTAGAATGAGTGTGTCAGTTGTTTGGTTAGAATGAGTGTGTGTCTAGTTGTTTGGTTAGAATGAGTGTGTGTCTAGTTGTTTGGTTAAGAATGAGTGTGTGTCCAGTTGTTTGGTTAAGAATGAGTGTGTGTCTAGTTGTTTGGTTAGAATGAGTGTGTGTCTAGTTGTTTGGTTAGAATGAGTGTGTGTCTAGTTGTTTGGTTAGAATGAGTGTGTCAGTTGTTTGGTTAGAATGGTGTGTGTCTAGTTGTTTGGTTAGAATGAGTGTGTGTCTAGTTGTTTGGTTAGAATGAGTGTGTCCAGTTGTTTGGTTAGAATGAGTGTGTGTCTAGTTGTTTGGTTAGAATGAGTGTGTGTCTAGTTGTTTGGTTAAGAATGAGTGTGTGTCTAGTTGTTTGGTTAAGAATGAGTGTGTGTCTAGTTGTTTGGTTAAGAATGAGTGTGTGTCCAGTTGTTTGGTGAAGAATGAGTGTGTGTCAGTTGTTTGGTTAGAAGAGTGTGTGTCCAGTTGTTTGGTTAGAATGAGTGTGTGTCAGTTGTTTGGTTAAGAATGAGTGTGTGTCAGTTGTTTGGTTAGAATGAGTGTGTGTCCAGTTGTTTGGTTAAGAATGAGTGTGTGTCTAGTTGTTTGGTTAAGAATGAGTGTGTGTCCAGTTGTTTGGTGAAGAATGAGTGTGTCGAGTTGTTTGGTTAAGAATGAAGTGTCCAGTTGTTTGGTTAAGAATGAGTGTGTGTCTAGTTGTTTGGTTAAGAATGAGTGTGTGTCTAGTTGTTTGGTTAAGAATGAGTGTGTGTCCAGTTGTTTGGTTAAGAATGAGTGTGTGTCCAGTTGTTTGGTTAAGAATGAGTAACAAGATGCATAATACTCAACTATAAATCAAATGAGGTGAAGATAGAACGTACGGTCATAAGGGTTCAAGAAAGGTTCAAATCTCACTAATATTTTAACACGAAGGATCACGGTGAAGTTATTTATAGGTGGTGCACAGTTTTCAAGAGAATGGTGGTCACATTACAGTTCAACCTACGGAAGCTGTAACAAGAGGGCCAATAACGGAGAGGAAATAACAGTACAAAAATTACAGGAAACAAAATAACAACAGGAAAAAATATTTAATCCGAAAAACAGTGACAACGGTTACCTATATAACGGGATGACATTAACGGAGGAACATACAGTAAGAAGATACCAAACGGAAGGACGCAACGGGAGGACATTATGACAAGAGGGTAAATTAGTGGTGGGCAAGTGGGGGCGTCATCTCGTCCTAACCTTTGTCGTTTAACCTCTGAGTTCATCATCAACCCTAATAACCAGCTTGTTAGTTCCTCCCACCCATGTAGCTTCCCTCACTGTGTGTGTCTCTCTCTCTCTCTCTCTCTCTCTCTCTCTCTCTCTCTCTCTCTTGCCAACAACGAACGTAAGATATGTCGATAAATAACCTTAATAAGAAGTTGAAGGAGTTGAGAGATTGAACGAAGGGAGTTGAAATTAAGTAAGTAGTTGAAAGATTGAACCAAGGAGCTGAAAGGCATTGAGAAGGCGGAACCAAGAGTGGACGATGTTTAGAAGGCTTTATAAAATTTCCATAAGGGCATTGTATAAGCTACACAGGTAAAGCAGAACTGATAGACGTCATTGAAGGACTGAAACGAAGTGTGGATTCCACTGACGTAAATTTGCGACATAGGCAGATGCGTTGCAGGGGGCGTTGAGGATTTCACCACTAAAGCCGTAATTTTCATTGAGGCGTTTCCACCAGCAAGAATGGCGCACTCTTCCGTTGCGTCATGTCGCCACTAACTATTTTAATGAACGTAATAAGGTCTAGTGAAATCATGTTTATATCCTGCCATGACGTAAGGCTGATGTCCCAGTAAGGGTAAGTGTGTCGGGTAGACTGTAATATGGTGTGGGTGTGTTTTGAACTGACTGAAGTGTAGGGGGTGGCCGAGACACATAGATCATGAAATAGTTTTTATTTTTATGCTAATTTAAGTGACATGCCTTCAGAGAGATGGACTGACAAATAGACGAGAAACAGATATAAAAACAGACAGACAGACAGACAGATACAGAGATCGTGAAATACTGCCTCGGTGTTTTCAAGCGGGGCCCGTGACATAACTGTGGGCAGTTTAAGTTACCGCAAGTTACAGCAACGTCTGTCAACACACCCGCTGTTACCTGGTCCAGCGGCTACATGTATGGCATTACCCACATTATCTTCCTAGGTGGAGTTTTACATACGTATCTTTACGAACCAAGTACATGCACACAACCCCAAGTACGGATTACGTACACATCTTTTGGACCGAATTTACGTTATGTATCTCTAAGATCGTGTCTAGAAACAAACGAATATTATGTAAAAGTGTCCTAGAAAAATGTCCTCGATTCCCTCCCTCCCTCCCTGCCTGCTCCCTGTCTCCCTCTCTGCCTGCTCACTGCCTCCATCCCTCCAACTCACAAAGTGTCAGGGAGCAGGCAGGGAGGGAGGCGGGGAGCAGCCAGGGAGGGAGGCAGGGAGCGGGCAGGCAGGCAGAAAGGGAGAGGGAGGCAGGGACATCCTATTTATATGTATCGATATGCAAACATATTGTGTCTATATCAGAAATTCTCTCAACCATACTACATCAGTTAACTCCAGTTCTATATTTTCCTCTCTTATACAGTAGGCCTGCTTTTTGTGTCATCTGCTCCCATTGGGGTCACACCTTCACCGCCTGCTGCTAGTGATCGTCCCAGATGTCGCTTCTGTTCACGTAACTATCACTCCTCCGTCTGTGCCCAAAAAATCAGAGACCACCTCAATGGGGGTGGTGTGGACTATGCTGTTGACCCCAGGTGTTGTAATTGTGGTGGCTGGCACAATGCTGACTCAACAATGCCCCAAACGTTCGTCTGTCCCAGGAGAAAAGCCTCCCGAGCTGCGTCAACCTCCCCAGCCTACCGAGCCACATCCTCTCGTCCCCTCTGTCTCCAGCAACGCCTTCTTCAACAACACCTGCCCCTGCCTGGCCTCACCTGGCTGCAACACAGCAGTCCCGGCCGTCTCCTAACCAACTACTACTGGGCCTCCTCTCTGTCTCTACTTTGATGCTGTCAGGCCTTGTGCTCCCACCGGTGCCCCCTCCCCTCCACCCACAACCCCCTCCGGTGACATGACACAGATTATATCCCTCTTACACAGATTTACCAACCGTATTGAAAGACTCTTTGATGCACTCTGCACCACCATCTCCAACCTCACAGACTACCCCTGCCTCCAGCTGCTACCCAGTCACCCCCCCTCTTCTGGTTTGACACAACCTGGTAGCCCCCTGTGTGCCCCTCATGCTCACCCTTCTCCACACCGCCGCCTGGCACCACTGCTGGTGTCCACACTACTGAGCCTGCCCAGTGTGCCTGGCTGCCCCGTTCCACCGCGCTTTTTTTTTTTTTTTAGGTTAGGTGGGGAATGAATGGAAGGCATGCTGGGGCTCAAAGCACAGCCAGACATGAGGATAGAGAAGTCACAACATATAGTCGTGGAGGGAAAGGTTGGAAAAGAAGTTTAATGAGTTAAACAGAGGGGGACGACACCCCTTGTTTTACATATTACAGAGTTTGTTGGCTAACTAAGCTAACCAAGGATAGCATGAAACAGTAAGCAGGATAATACTTTTACTACTTTATCCTCTTCACCACTGATCGGCTCGTTAGCCGCTTGGGCGGTCGGTCACGTCTCTGTTACGCACTGTTGGCAAGTACTGGGCATGCACCGGCTCCTGAATGTACCTGAACCTGCTCCAGTGTTGGTCAAGACTAGTCTTGAAAGAGCTCACACTCGGTGCCGTCACGACACTTCGGCAGGTTGTTCCAAGAGTTCACAATTCTCACTCCAAAAAAGTTACCCCTCACAGCTTTCTCTTGCCCTCATCAACCTTGAGCTGTGACACCTTGTAGTGCCAGTTGAGATGTTTATACACCTCAATTAGGTCACCCCTCGCCCGACTGTAGTATAAGCCAATCTCGAGGTGCCGAAGTGCAGGCACCAGTCTGGTGGCCCTCCTTTGAACATTTTCAACCAACTGACAGTCCCTAGCATATCTCGGGGACCAGACGGGGTGGGGTGACAGTACTCCAGATGGGGAAGCACCTCACTCTTCTAAAGCATCACGTGTGAAACAGCAGACAACAGGATATCATACAACACAGAACAACATTCAACATGGAACAGCAGTGGCACAATTACACACGTTATGGAACAGATGTGTGGGACGGGTGCATCAGGGGACGGCTGTGGTACGCTAGGGGCCGGCTGGGGTACGGTAGGGAACGGCTAAGGTACGCTAGGGGGCGGCTGGGGTACGCTAAGGGGGACGGCTAAGGGCGGCTGGGGTACGCTAGGGAACGGCGCTAGGGGCGGCTGGGGTACGCTAGGGGGACGGCTAAGGGCGGCTAGGGTACGCTAGGGAACGGCTAGGGTACGTTACGTGGCGGATAAGGTACGGCTAGGGTATGGCTGGTGGGGGGGGCAATTAGGGTACGCTAGGGTACGGCTAGGGGACGGTGGGTACAAAGTCGGGCTGAAGATTAATCGATGCTGTCCCGTCTATAAAGCTGAAGTGTGGTTTGGTGTGTGTGTGTGTGTGTGTGTTTACCGGATTATTTAGACGAGTCCCATACACTTGATGAACAGTTTATTAGTAGTAGTCGTAGTAGTAGTAGTGGTATTAGTAGTAGTAGTGGTAGAAGTAGTCGTAGTAGTAGTAGTAGTAGTAGTATGTTACATTATTATTACTAAATGTTTCCCATCTACAATACTGCTTGTGAGATGAAGGGAGTGGGGGAGAGGGGATGTGAGAGGGGGAGCGGAGGAGAGGGAGGTGAAGAGAGGGAAGTTGTAGGTGGAGAGGAGGGGGCCAGGGGGGGGAGGGAGTTGGTAGTGTGTGTGTGTGTGTGTTTTCTGGGTACATGAATATACTTGCACGCGAAAACACACACACACACACACACACCATATATTTCACTTGCACCGAGTTTACAGATCATATGTAAACAAAACGTCTCTTGTCTTCATTGAGAACAAAATCGTCAGACAGAAGAAACTCAACTATTACGTAATGTTATGAGAAGTAAACAAAACACGTCATAAAAAAATTCTCACCATCATAACAAAGAACCAAAACAAAACAGTTGATATAAACGCTGTTGCATCCTACGACACCTGACAATTATTTTAAATGCTTGTGGCGGCCCGTGCTAATTTATTCGTATAATCCATCAGCTACTAAGACTTTTGTCGTATGTTTATTTATCACCCTTTGCCCGTGGTTGATATGTGGTAAAAGCAGGATAAAGTGAGCCCAAACAGAACAAACGAGAAGCCTAGCAGATTGGGCAAACTCTTGCTTGGAGTGCGTGAGAGCTGACAGAGAAGCATAAGTTGTGGTGTATACGTTGTTAGGGTCCGTTGTTGATATTGGTGGTAGTGGGGTGGTGGTGGGGGGTTGTTGAGATGGTGGGGGGTGAAGGTGGAGGTAGTGGAAGTGACGGGGAAGATGATGGTGGTGGAAGTAGTGGTGTGGTAATTGGTAGTGTGGTAGTGGTGGTGATGGTGGTGAGAGTGAGGTGGTAGTGTTATAGTAGTGATGGTGGTGTAGGGGAAGGAGTGGTGATAGTGGTGTTAGTAGGAGAAAGTTCTGGCAATACTAGGCATAGATGTGAGGTAGACTGGAACTATGGGGCGCGCACACACACACACACACGAATAGAATCAAATAAATCACTATGTACATTGAAAGAAAAAATATACATTATACCATTGAATTAATTATTAACGTTTACTTCAATTTAACCAGGCAGTATAGAGCAAAAATACTCATTAACCAAAGCTTAATTCCTACGGGTGAATAAACACAGATAAGCTTATATATTACAGCAAAGACCAAAACTTACTCGTTAAAAACAAAGGGTTAGGACTCCCAAACATCACACTCGCCCGTCACAACAAACCAACTATTGTCTAAACCATCTTACTCAGAGACCTCGCCACACAGCCGATCACCCTGTAAAAATAGCAGAGTTCACCATCCACACCACTTGCCCCAACCACATGACACGGGTTTGCGTGCGCTCATTAGAAATAATCGCTGGTTAAACGTTGGTGGTAGAGTGGTACCGCTCTTGCCTTCGTAAGTGAGATGTCACGGGTTCGATTTCCGGGCCGGTGGAAGTTGTTTGAACATACTTCCTTGCCCCCATTAGTCCCTGTTCACCTAGCAGTACAGTAGGTACCTGGTGTAAGTCGAAAGTTGCGAATTCGTATTCAGGGACAAGATGTTGGAGCTTCCAATAACTTGAGGACAAAAACCATTGACTCTCCAGGCTTCTATGCCCTTGACTCTCCAGGCTTCTATGCCCTTGACTCTCCAGGCTTCTATGCCCTTGACTCTCCAGGCTTCTATGCCCTTGACACTTCAGGCTTCTACGCCCTTAACTCATGAGACATAAATGCAAGCATGAACTTAGCATGCTTCCCTGTTGGGCGCTGTAAACGCTTCTGCGCTTCACCTTACACAAGGATGTAGGGGAGTGCCCAATAAATAATAAAAAATAAATAAAAAAATATTAAATAAATAACGTACGGTACTTTTTCGTAGGATATTTTATTACTGTTTTACTTTCACTTTTATCCTCTTCGCCATTGATCGCCTCGTTAGCCGCTTGGGCGATCGGTCACGTCTCTTACGCACTGTTGGCAAGTACTGGACATGAAACATGAACTGGCTTCTGAATGTATCTGAACCTGCTCCAGTGTTGGTCAAGTCTGGTCTTGAAAGAGCTCACACTCGGTGCCACCACAACACTCTCTGGCAGGTTGTTCCAAGAGTTCACAACTCTCACTCCGAAAAAGTTACCCCTCACAGTTTGTTTTTGTTTTTTATTGCCCTGGAGGGGGCTAGTTATTGGGCACCCCTTACATCCTGTGCAGGTGAAGCGCAGAAGCGTTTACAGCGCCCATCTGGGAAGCATGTGGAATTCATGCTTGCCTTTATGACTTATGCATTAAGGGCGTAAAAGCCTGAAGTGTCATGGGTTTTGTCAGCAAGTTACATAAAGTGACAGAATGATGAGTGTGTGTGTGTGGGGGGGGGGGGAAATTCCCGGTACAATTTATCTCTTTATCGCAAAGCGTGGCAGGTCCCTAATAATGTCAAGTGCCAGGCCATAGGCATTGACAATACTGAGGGACATACCTTTTAGTGTGATTGTGATGACGTGTACATCGGTAGTGTCTGCTTCCAGGGGGACGTCGAGAGGTTGGTAGGGGACATCCTTCTTGGGGTAGATACGTGGTCCACTGGCATGTCCGCATGGCGGTCAATTAATGTGGAGAACTGGAGTGGCTAGGCCCCAGGTGCCTTGAGCTGTGACCCCTTGTGGGGTTTGGAAATAGAGTAGTGGATGAATGGAATAAGTTACCAAACATCACCATCATTAACTCGAACACTCTGAGTAGCTTCAAGCATAGGTTGGACGGATATATGAGCGATAGGGGTTGAGTGTAAACGGGACTGCCCAGTCTGGGCCAATAGACCCGCTACGGTTTCCTCCATTCTTATGTTCTTATGTAGGTACTTCGAGGCGGGAGATCGGTCTGCAGTTTAGTGGAACATCGTTGTTTTTACATTATTTTGGGATTAGGGTGATAATGGCCTCTGAATTTTGTTGGGAAGTACCTCGAGGCTAGACACGTGTTCGGCATGGTTCTGTCTCTCCATACCGATGCCCATGTAGCCAGGATGTTTATTTTGGGTGTTTGAGATAGTTGTGTTGAATATGACTGGTGTAAACAGCGGGTTGTTCTCACGCATATTCTACCACCTGATTTCAGAGGGAGAGGCTGTGTGCGGAGTACGTGGCCTGGGAGTTCATTGAGCATGAGGTTGTGTTCTCTTCATTTGTGTTATGGAAAATGTTACTCCATATATCCCTAAAGAATGGTTCTTTGTCGTCATATTACCTGCGGGCACAGTTATATATGGTGAATCGGTGAGAGTAGTACCTCACAGTCCCTTGACCCGGCGCCAGAACTCCCCTGGGTCACTATACGTATTAGCTTTGTTGTAGAGAGCTATTTTGTATTTCCTCTACGTATTTTTATGTATATGCTGTAGTTTTCGTTTGTCCATCCATGGGTTTTGGCTCTCTGTTGCAGCAGTTGGAATTACCTTGTGGGGGTTAAGTGTTCTGGCGTTTCTCGTTCTGTTGTGTTTGAGAGGTAAGCTGTCCCTATGCCATCACTCCATGTGTTAATTTCTTCGTATATAGTGTTCATCGGCTGCTTGGCTGTAGTATTTTCGTTGAACATTATTGGTGCTGCGGAGATGATCATGATTATAGGTAGGTGGTCGTTGGAGGTTACAGGGCCTTGTTCAAAGAGATAGTTGTGGAAGCATCTGCCGTTTGTTATTGCTATATCTGTAGTGGCTGAGTTCCTACTGTAGAACGTGGGGAAGTCTGGGCCTATTAGTTGGGCTTTTATGTCAGCTTTTTCAACATTGTCGGTTGTCCTCTTACCATCTAATAGAGAATGTACGGCGCTCAGATCCTTTATGCTTCAATTGGGTGGTGGTTTGATAAGACTCTGAAGACAGAATATAGTAGGATAGTCCCTGCGTGGCGGGAGGTAAGTTGCTATTATAATTGATCCTGTTGTCAGGTTAATTTCAATGGCAAGTTTCTCAAGAGGTAAAGTCATTTATAAATCTATGTTGGATATCTCTTTTTATGGCGATGATGACCACTCCATTGTTCGGTTACTCTTAAGTTCCTCAGACGCTGTTTGACCGTGACAGTTTGAGTATAATATCTGGTTCTCTAGTAAGGAACGTTATGTTGGGTTATTCTAATTGTCTTACGCATTGTGTTCAAGTTTGTTTTGTTACTCTCGGTAGCTGTTTATACATCCATTCTTCACCTTATTGCGGCGTCTATTACGTTGTCGAGTAGATGTAGCCGTTGAGGTCGATCTGTTTGTTTTGAGTAGTTTGGTGAACGTGACTGTCGAGTTAGTCTATCATGCCTTAAGTTACCCCTAAATTTTTCCCACTTCTGATGCGGGTGGGAGGTGATGTTTGTAGTTTCAGCTCATCACTTGACAGGTTTCTTTTAGGACTGGGAGATAGGTGTTGCCTCTGGTGTGTTGACTTGTGAGTTACTTATGTTTACGTCTTCCATTTTTCTCCTCTTTGGGTCTATGAGTTATCGTCAACAGGTTAGAGTTAGGTTGGTCAGTGTAGTTACGAGATTCTCAGGTTATTGATTGGAGAGGGAGTTTCCATTCTAATTGGGGGTAATGGTATGGGGGGGGGTAATTTTATGATGGGCAGAGTATGGAGTCGTAGAAACTATAAAATCTGAAAGCAATCTGAAGGAGTGGCATCGAGTGGGCGTGACGATATACAGATGTGGACTTTGATGATGGTATCGTGGCCTGAGAAACTTATAGTATTGACAGTCCGGGGTACTGGTGACGGTGTAGTGGTAGTGTTAGGGGTACTGGCGACGGTGTAGTGGTGGTGTTAGGAGTGGTAAGGGTGTGTGGTGGTGGTGGTGGGGTGTTAGGGGTACTGGCGACGGTGTAGTGGTGGTGTTAGGAGTGGTAAGGGTGTGTGGTGGTGGGGGTGGGGGTGTTAGGGGTACTGGCGACGGTGTAGTGGTGGTGTTAGGAGTGGTAAGGGTGTGTGGTGGTGGGGGTGTTAGGGGTACTGGCGACGGTGTAGTGGTGGTGTTAGGAGTGGTAAGGGTGTGTGGTGGTGAGGGGGAGGGGGACATACTGTACTGTACCTGAATTGAGTTTGCATTAAGGTGCCATTTGGTAGAGTGGTACCGTTCTTGCCTCGCAAGCGAGATGTCACGGGTTCGATTCCCGGGCCGGCGGAAGTTGTTCGGACACACTTCCCAGCCTCCCTTGGTCCCTGTTCACCTAGCAACAAAGTAGGTACCTGCTGTAAATCGAAAGTTGCGAATTCGTATTCAGGGAAAGTTGTTGGGGCTTCCAATAACTTGATTAGACATAAACCATTGATTCTTCAGGTTTCTACGCCCTCGACTCTTCATGCTTCTACGCCCTTAACTCATGAGACATAAAGGCAAGCATGAACTTAGCATGCTTCCCTGTTGGGCGCTGTAAACGCTTCTGCGCTCACCTTACACAAGGATGTAGGGGAGTGCCCAATAAAAAAAAAAAAGCTTGAGGCGAGACACTAAGCTTGAGGCGAGACACTATGCTTGATACAGAAAATAAATACAAATATATTTTATGCGACTTTCCATTGTACTTTTACACGAGAGAGAGAGAGAGGTACTGTAACACACACACACACACACACACACACATCAGAGACAGACAACATAGGCCCAGCGCCAGTCCTCGTTAACAGGCAAACATAAGATCTGTGATGTAGGTTCTGACTGTGCTTGCTCCAGTCAGATGTCGACAAGAATGAGTGGTCTGGTCTAGAGAGAGTGGGGGGGATGGGCAGGGGAGTGGGGGGAGAGGGAGAGAAAGAGAGAGACTGAGAGAGAGGGTCGGGGAGAAGGGGAGTAGGTTGGGGGAAGGAAGGGGAAGATTAGAAGGTTGTGGAGGGGGAAGGGGTGTGTGTGTTAGGGAGGGGAGAAAAGGTGAGGCAATTATAAGGGAAGGGAGGGGAGAAGAGGTATAGGAGGAGGAGGAGGAGGAAGAAGAGGTGATGATGTTTAGGTAACGTATGGAAAGAGATGGAAGGACGGAAGGGGAGGAAGGAAGAGAGAAAGATCTATATAATGTTAAATTAATATATTAAATTTACATTACGACGAAATACAATATGTGCTAAATTGTAACCTCCCTCTCCCACATAAAACATCAAAATACACTTTCTAGCATCGATACACAATACACCATATTGGTATATTGGGATACAAATATTTTTTTAAATAATATCAGTGGAAAAAATATGACAATACAATATGTGACAAAATACAAAGTGACAATATATCCTTTTACAATATGTTAGAAGTAGGTTGACCAGGAAGCGTATAAACAGACGTAGTACACCTACCAAAAAGCAAATACAGCAGTATGAAACCAGTGTGGCAAACAAGCAAGGCCAACACAAGCAAACAAACGAATCCACCGCAAGAAAACAAGCAAATCTACCACAAGCCAACAAGCAAATCCACCTCAAGCAAAAAAAAAAGCAAAAAAACAAACAAAAAACAAGCAACTCCTCTGTGTTGGTATTCAATGATGCCATGACTTTGCAAACTGGTCCTGTGACGTCAAATGGAGGGGTGGAGCTTAGTGCCTGATGCCCCGCCCCCTTTACCTGGCCCCTGGCACACACTGACCTCGATGTCTGGACGTTTGAGTGCTTGATATAAGAGACACACAGACAGACAGATGTAAATGGATATACCTTCAACAATATAGATATCGTAATGCAAACTATATGTGATCATCAGCAATAACCTAACTTAACCTAAGCCACACTAAACTTATCCACACCTAACCTAACCCTACCAAATATAAGCTAACCTAACCTAATTTAGTTTACTGTAAGCTAAGTTTGTCAATGGCTTAAAATTTTGAAAACAAACGATAACCTTATTTTGCCTGAGTCCTTTGTTTTAAGGCATAAATGCACGAATATCACTAAAACATGATAATAATAATAATAATAATAATAATAATAATAATAATAATAATAATAATAATAATAATAATAATAATAATAATAATAATAATAATAAAAATAAAAATAATAATAATAATAATAACAATAATACGGTGTGATATGGGTGTGGCGAGGCTACTGTAGCAGCTTTGTCCCATATTGGCTGATGTGGTCATGATTATGAAAAAAAATAGCTTGAAAGGGTCAGTGGACTTAAAACATCTCGAATTGTAGTGCAAGAGTTAGGTTATGAACTTGAGCGACGTCTAGGCTTTGTTGTGTCTCAGGGTAAGCGTCAGTGAGCTATGGAGGTGTAGAGACGACAGGTGCAAGACTTAACGGTTGTACTGAGGTGTAATTTTCAGCTCGGTTTGTCATCTAAAAATAAGTATTCTCTTGTCTAAAGTTCGTTTTGTTTCTAAACGGAAAGAGATGTGATTTTTTTTATCTCTTTCTAATCCTATCCATTACTATTTATGTTACAGGTAAACAATGGCTGAGAAATTAAGCAATGAAAAACGAGGAAAATTGTATCACGATGAGAATTAAGGTAATCAATCGTTCAAAGAACCAGACCTGAAAACCACCAAACACTAGGAAACTGTGACTGATATATGAGCGACACGTTCAAAGAAATTAATACGACAGGTAGCTCTTGTTCAACAATTTTATACTGAAGATTGTGATAAATGCAGAGATCTCCCTGATATCCGGCTGTAGTGAAAGAATGCCGACATTGATCTGTTTCACAACATTTTTTGGACTGATTAAACTAACTTCCAATAGAAAGATTTGGTAATCGTCACAACTACCATTATTGGGTAGACCGATATCCAGCTAGGGCAGTTGAACGAATGCAGGCGGGGCCCGATGTAACAGCTAGGCGCGAAGTGAGTTCATCGGCCGTTCACGCTATACACTCTGTAGTACTGTATATAATAAGTAAACGCCAACCAAAAAGATTCATTTTAGTTAAAGGATTTGTTTCATATCTTTTCTTTGTTAGTCTGCTGTCAGGTGTTGTACAGTTGGGGAAATGTGTTCCTACACCCCCTGTGGTAGCCCGTGTCTCGAAATGGCATCGTCGCAGTAATAGCACAGTAAATGTTGTTCAGATGCTAAGTGTTGATATAAAATGCTCTATATCTTTCACCAATTGCACATTTTTCAATTGTTTTTCTTTCTTGTTCCCTGCAATGATAGCTAGGCAGGGTCATAGTCACGGCAGCCTCTTCATGTAATATAGAGAATATACAGCATAACTTATTAAAAATCCAGTCACAGAATATACAGTACTTCACCCCTACAGTTAACAGAGTGGAGAGGACATTAGTGTGAGTGTTTGATAAAGCAGGACAAGGTTGTACCCATGACCAGATGAAGAACAAATACGAAGAGAGCCGCTCGACCCAGAATATCACCCTCTGAGAAGGTAGTTACAACCTCACTCTTCACTGGTCACGTCCCACCTTCCACTCTACACTTCATGTGACTCATTATGTGACTAGTGTTCAAGTGCCCAATGTTTCCATGCCAAATGTTCCAGTGTTTGTGTTCCAATGCCCAGTGTTCCCATGTTAAGTGTTCCAGTGTTTGTGTTTCAGTACCAATTATTCCAGTGTTCCAGTGCCCAGTGTTCCCATGTTAAGTGTTCCAGTGTTTGTGTTCCAGTACCAATTATTCCAGTTCCAGTGCCCAGTGTTCCAGTGTCAAGTGTTCCAGTGTTCCACAGCCCCTAAAAACCTGACTCTAACAGTTGCTGAGTTCTTGCTAAAACACAGTCACAGTCTAGGGTTGGAAATGCCAGCGATTAATGTCAGTGGAGAGCAGTTATCATTCTGCAGGTTCACTACGCCACCAGTGATGCAGTGAGGAGCTTGTAGCAGTGAGTGACACACGTGACTTGTCGCCGCCCTTTGAAATCTACCGCCGCAACAAGTGTTCTGCCGACCGAGGTATTCCTCTTCCCTGCCTGTTGTGCCACACAAGACAACTGATCGCCTCCCCCTACGCTATGTCGTTGCCAGGTACAAAACTTTACACATATCAGTTGAGTTGCCTTAACTGCTGTGTTAATCAAAGTACTGTGATATAAGCAGCATTTGCCCCAAACAGTAGGATGTGTTCAGCCATTACAGAGTGCAAGTTAATGTTTATACAATCTTTTATGTTAAACCCCCATGTCACATGCTTATAACATTAGACCGCTTGCCTAGAATGATACCCAAGTCAGAACCACAAGTTGGGGAATTAAAATATAGTATTAGCACCAAGATGGCCAGTTCCAAGGTTGGTACCAGTTGTCATACTCGACAGTTGGTAAATCATAACGACAATGATGTTGATTTTAAGTATCAATTTCTTTGGGGAGATAGAAGCTTGGTTGACAAACAGTGAAGAGTTAGTTAAGACCAGGTCCACAGGCACAGCTCCGACCAATACACAGATAATTAATTGTGCTCAGAATTTAATTGACCACAAAGACCCTCAATCGGTTGCTCGTTCTGTTGCCAACTATGAGGAGATTAGTTCAATCACTAGTTGGACACTGTTCAAAAATGCCTGGAGAAGTGCCAGTGCCACTAAACTCAAGAGTTATTTTTGCGTAATGTTGCATGATTATCTGGCTATGGACAGGTTACTCGGTGAAAACACTACCCAGTTCAGTTCATCGCCCGTGTGGACACCTTCAGGCAATGTGTGCTTAATGTTCCTAAGACTACCGACTGGATAGACCTACAGGCAACAGGAAGCAGTATAGCAGGGACAAGTGAGGCGATCTTCAAGTTTGTACAGTTTAGTATTATATCAAAGAGTGTCCCTACCCATGTTAGGAATAAAGAAGCTGAAATTAAAATGGGTCCTTTAACCACCATCATGGAGTTAGTCACTTGTTAACCACAAAGGAGGATTTATTAACAAGGCAGTAGTTTATCCTGCCACAGCCAAATATAAAGACAGCAATGAGCTCCTTATATGTGCCTAAGAAAAAGTCTCATGACATGACACACACACATGACATGTGTGTTGCACATAGCCACATTAGGCCTAAATGTCCTTAACTTCACATCTCTTCGACTGTTTCAGCTGCACCAATAATGAGAACGTTCCTGGTGCCAAGTTCACAACAATTACTACACCTGAGACGGGAACAGTACCCAAGCCAGCCTCACCAACTCAGACGACGGGCAACAAGTACTATACATACCACAAGTCCCTTAGTGTTACGAGTTGGGGATATAGAATATAGTTAAAAGTCTACCCAGATCCCAACAGGCAACAACAATAAAAAAACAAAGACAATCGGACTATAAAAGGGTAGACAAAGGATGCAAGTTTTTGTTGTGTATAATAAAGTACCATAAATTCCTTAACAAAATATTCAGCTTTCTATAATTTACCCTTAACCATACTTAACCTAAACATACGTGTAATGATGGGGTGTCAGACCACAGCTTACATCTCAGAAACAGTCCAGACTTGACCCGACATTAGGGGGGTCAAGTGTAGGGCAACCCTCGCGGCTGCCCAAGGGTTATAAATCAACCAGGCTCCCCTCCACATGTCACACGGCCCCAACAAACATGTAAGACACACAGTGAGCAAAGGAGCCACCTGCGGTCCTCCTCCAATTTACACAAGAGACCCACAGTACATCCCAGGCAAGGCCCAGACCTATCCTCACATTAATCAGGTAAAATGTAACCCTCGAGCCAAGTCAAGGGGCCACAAATCAACCAGAGCCTCTCATGTCACACGGCCCCACCAACGATGTTAACAGGCAAGCATTCATCTGAAGATTTCTCCAGAATATACAACCTATAGTCTCAGAAAAAGTCCAGACCTGACCCTACATTAGCGAGGGCAAATGTAAGGAGACCCTTCGCCGCCCCCCGATCAGCTCAACCTGACGGCTGGTCTTCCAATATATAGGACGTCCTAGTCCTCCCTCATGAGAGTGTGTCTTGTAACCAAGAAGGGCCAGCTACTACGTCCCCAGTCCCGCTCGAGAGAAGCCCGCCACTAAGTGTAACGAAGTCTCAGCCGGGTCCACCGACAGAGTGCTGTCAACTCAACGATGTAACAGTAAGTGCTGGCTGTGTAGACGGTAGAATGCAGTGATCCCGAACCCCCCCAACGATCGACTTAGTGAAGTGCCCATTCTAATTGTGAGGTTAGGTTATACAGAATACCATAGTCTATCATAAATTGTGTACGAACCCCCATTAATCCCTCTATTGAACTAGTAAAATAAAGCTGTAACACGCATTGGTGTTTTATATACTACACTTGTACTGTGCCTGTGTTAATATACAGTGTTGACATCACACCCTCGAGACACGCTACCATTTCCTCTCACTACAATACTCTACGACTATAAACTCCTAGCTTACCTCTTCATGTGAGATTTTGTCTCATTACATACATAACATTGGCTTAACAGTATATACATATTTACACAACATGCAACAATCTGAAGCAAGGTGAAGGCGGGGAGGCAATATAAGATTACAAAATACTCAAGTGCAGTGCTGAGATGGCTGCGGTAAGGCTGAGTATTGAAGAAGATGGTAGGTAGTCACTGTGCCGTAGGTTTCCAGGATAGGTGATACTAGTGTGGTCACTTCCCAGAGTGAACTGAACTCTCCTCGAACTGGAGCTGATGAGAAGACTTCGAGGAGGTAACAACCAGGATATGGAGAAAGAAACCCCGGAGTGGTAACTAAGACTAGTCATACTCGGGTTTCGTCCCTAGATGGCGTTGCTCGTGGTGCTGGGTAGGTAGATCATGACAATAGATGGCATGGTTCGTAACACTTAGTTACAACAGAGACGAGTGTCGAACTCAGCCTAAACTCTCACACCTACTGCTCCTCCTGATGCACGGGAAACAGCCAACTTGCCTTCTCAGTGAAACAAATAATCAAATTTTTAATACCCTCCCACAAGCTAAGGAAAGAACAGGACCTATTGCTTAGGGGTAAGTGGGTCAGAGAAACATAGCAGTCTTCATAGACACAGGGGACGAAGTAAATGTTATAGATTCCTATGTTGTAACAACCTTAGCATATTAATTACAGGTATTGACGGCCTAGGGGTCAAGGTTATGGGTGCCAAACAGCTTACGGTTAGGTAAGGGAATATATACATTATTTGTTTAACCTATGTATCTGAAGGAGTTAATATTCCTGGGTATTTATTGATGGGTTTCCCGACCATGGAGGTCAACAAGATAGTAGTGGTTCCTCGTGAGAATCTAATTACGGTGAACCAGGACGGTTAGCATGGCAGCTTATGTCCGTCACCCTCCTAACCCGGTTCGGAATTGCAGGCTGATTGATTCGTCGTTTGTAGCAAACGGGGTACTGTCCCAAATAATATTAATAGACAGGTCTTCTCGAATGCAGACGAACTACCGTGAGTCTCCAATCCAACTGTGGGTGATGGTCACATAGCCAAGAATTATTATTTTTCTGACTTATGTCCTGGAAGACTTCTTAAAGGTGTACGTATCCTGCCTGACGAGTTAACCAAAGCTTCTGTAATGTTATAAATGGTTGACGCAGCATGCTCTCAACCCTACTAGCTCTGTCTAGTTCAGTGGTTCTCAACCTTGTTTGCCCCATGCACCCCTTTCACCATATGTCAGAATGTATTCCCCCTCCTTTCCAGGATTGTCTGCCTCAAAAAGTGCATTCCAAATAATATGCATATAATATTGAAAATCCTTTATTTTTTCCATATTAGTATCAGTTTCCCCCCCCCCTGAAAACCTGAGGGGGGAAATTCCCCCCTGGTTGAGAACCCCTGGTCTAGTTAGACCCTCCATGGCGAAGGCTAGAGGGATTTTTGCTGTTTGCACACTTTACCTGGCCAGTAAGTCCTCATTCCATCAACGTCTCTACATACCGGCCCCCTCATTCACAGAGCCGCGGTAGACAAGTGTGTGGAGGATATGCTCTCACAAGGGGTAATTCAGGCTTCTAACTCGCCCTGGGGTCTCCTTTTTGCTTATCCCAAAGTCAGGCGGTACCTGGAGGTCGTGGAAGTTTAGGTAGTCGAGGAGGTCCAGGGGTCGTGGAGGTCCAGGGGTCGTGCAAGTTACGGTAGTCGTGGAGGTCAGGGGTCGTGGAGGTCCAGGGGTCGTGGAGGTCCAGGGGTCGTGAAGGTCCAGAGGTCGTGGAGGTCAAGGAGGTCATGGAGGTCAGGGTCGTGCAAGTACGGTAGTCGTGGAGGTCCAGGGTCGTGGAGGTCCAGGGATCGTGGAGAGTCCAGTCGTGGAGGTCCAGGGGTCGTGGAGGTCAGAGGTCGTGGAGGTCAGGGGTCGTGGAGGTCAGGGGTCGTGGAGGTCCAGGGGTCGTCAAGTTACAGTAGTCGTGGAGGTCAAGGGGTCGTGGAGGTTAAGGTAGGTGGTAGGTAGGTGTGTGTGTGTGTGTGTGTGTGTGTGTGTGTGTGTGTGTGTGTGTGCATATAGTACGTACACACACACACAATATAATATATATATATATATATATATATATATATATATATATATATATATATATATATATATATATATATATATATATATATATATATATGAACACAAACTCCAATTAAGGATGAGACGTAGAGAAAAAACAGTTCACATCCACACAGCTGGGACGAGGATTGAAAAGGCTGTGAATCTTGTTAAGTGTACGTTAAGATCCTCTCCCATAACTGATCATGTGAGAACCATCGACACGTTGTTGAAAATAGATGTAGTCTGTTGTCTAATGAATCAAAAAGTTACTGTACGAAAGAGGAAGATTTTTTGTTTTTTTTTCTGTAATGTTCGTGTAATTTGGACATGTATACAGGGGTACGAATGCTTTTACCTTAAATTAAGAAATCCTGTTCAATAATACGCTGATGCATGTCTGAGAATATGTATCTCAACCTTTTCTTAAAACTTTTAGTGTAAATATGTACCGTTAAGTAACAAAAGTGTCTCATTTGATCTCCGACACAAAACGTCAACCAAAACCGATGATAGATATGTACATAACACTACCGTGACGAGATACATTTAACTGGGGGGTTGGTTCGTACTGACAATCCATGTTTAGTTAGATCTTAAGAGACGAACATGATCGTGTGTACTTAAACTGCTTCTTATATCTCGACATAGGCCCAGATAGTACAACACTCAACAGAACATCATAAGGATCCATCTCTTCTCCACAAGCACTTCATTACCTCTCGTGCTTGCGAGACTGGACAATGCAGCAAATTCTCAAGCAAAAAATTGAACTGACGCCACTTTTTACCGAGTCGTCACCTTTAATGACTTAATCGGTGGGGGAAAGGCTAGAAAGCTAGCCGATTTGGAGGCACACGCAAACCCTCCATAGTGAACAGGCTAGCTACTATTGCTTGCCTGCGTGCTGCTGTCGTTTACACTCTTAATAATTCTACTACTCCTCTTCTCTCATTATTCACTGATATACCCACTCATCTCTACGCTTGTATCTCTTCTCTAATCATCACTTATCCCTTGAGAACAGAAACAAACAAACAAACAAAGGCAGACAGTGAGTAAATAGAACATATATGGGTCATAAATAGAGAGAATCCAAACATAGATACGAAAAATTATAAGCTCTAGTGGGTGACCATTAGTTAAATAATATACAGCAGTAATGTTGAGAGAGGAGGTTATCTGCGTCAGTAATGTTGATAGTATGGGTCATCGCTACAATATAGAGACAACAACCAACGATCAATGCCTTCCTGGCCTCTGGATACTTCACATCAAATAAAAGAAGGTCATTGCCCTAAAATACAGACCGATATCTCGCCTTTTAGCATCTGTGGGAGGGTGTCAGTGCCTGTGAGAGGGTGTCAGTGCCTGTGAGAGGGTGTCAGTGCCTGTGGGAGGTGTCAGTGGCTGTAAGAAAGTGTCAGTGCCTGTGGAAGTGTCAGTGCCTGTGGGAGGGTGTCAGTGCCTGGGAGAGTGTCAGTGCCTGAGACGGTGTCAGTGCCTGTGAGGAGGAGTCAGTGCCTGTGGGAGGGTGTCAGTGCCTGTGAGAGGGTGTCAGTGCCTGTGGGGAGGTGTCAGTGCCTGTGGGAGGGTGTCGGTGCCTATGGGAGTGTCAGTGCCTGTGGGAGGGTATCAGTGCCTGTGGGAGGTGTCACTGCCTGTGGGAGGTGTCAGTGCCTGTGCGAGGGGTGTCAGAGCCTGTACAGGGTGTCAGTGCCTGTGGGAGGGTGTCAGTGCCTGTGGGGAGGGTGTCAGTGCCTGTGGGAGGGTGTCAGTGCCTGTGGGAGGGTGTCAGTGCCTGTGGGGAGAGTGTCAGTGCCTGTGGGGTTGTCAGTGCCTGTGGGGGGTGTCGGTGCCTGTGGGGAGGTGTCAGTGCCCGTGGGAGGTGTCAGTGCCTGTGGGAGGGTGTCAGTGCCTGTGGGAGGGTGTCAGTGCCCGTGGGAGGGTGTTAGTGCCTGTAGGAGGGTGTCAGTGCCTGTGGGAGGGTGTCAGTGCCTGTAGGAGGGTGTCAGTGCCTGTGCAGGGGTGTCAGTGCTTGTGGGAGGTGTCAGTGCCTGTGGGAAGGTGTCAGTACCTGTGGAGGGTGTCAGTGCCTGTGGGAAGGTGTCAGTACCTGTGGGAGGGTGTCAGTGCTTGATGGGAGGGTGTCAGTGCCTGTGCAGGGGTGTCAGTGCCTGTGGGAAGGTGTCAGTACCTGTGGGGAGGTGTCAGAGCCTGTACAGGGGTGTCAGTGCCTGTAGGAGGTGTCAGTGCTTGTGGGAGGTGTCAGTGCCTGTGGAAGGTGTCAGTACCTGTGGGAGGGTGTCAGTGCTTGTGGGAGGGTGTCAGTGCCTGTGGGAAGGTGTATGCCTGTGGGAGGTCAGTGCCTGTGGGAAGGTGTCAGTGCCTGTGGGAGGGTGTCAGTGCCTGTGAGGGTGTCAGTGCCTGTGGGAGGTGTCAGTGCCTGTGGGGAAGGTGTCAGTGCCTGTAGGAGGGTGTCAGTGCCTGTCCGGAAGGTGTCAGTGCCTGTAGGAGGTGTGTCAGTGCCTGTGGGAAGGTGTCAGTGCCTGTGGGAAGGTGTCAGTGCCTGTACAGGGGTGTCAGTGCCTGTGAAAGGTGTCAGTGACTGTAGGGAGGTGTCAGTGCCTGTGGGGAGGTGTCAGTGCCTGTGGGAAGGTGTCAGTGCCTGTGGGAGGGTGTCAGTGCTGTGGGAAGGTTTCAGTGTGGGAGGGTGTCAGTGCCTGTGGGAAGGTGTCAGTGCCTGTAGGAGGTGTCAGTGCCTGTGGGAGGTGTCAGTGCCTGTAGGAGGGTGTCAGTGCCGAGGTGTCAGTGCCTGTGAGGAGGGTGTCAGTGCCTGTAGGGAGGGTGTCAGTGCCTGTGAGAAGGTGTCAGTGCCTGTGGGGAGGGTGTCAGTGCCTGTGGGGTGTCAGTGCCTGTGGGAGGGTGTCAGTGCCTGTGGGAAGGTGTCGGTGCCTGTAGGAGGGTGTCAGTGCCTGTGGGAGGGGTGTCAGTGCTTGTGGGGGAGGTGTCGGTGCCAGTGGGATGGTGTCAGTGCCTGTAGGGAGGTGTCAGTGCCTGTGGGACGGTGTCGGTGCCTGTAGGAGGTGTCAGTGCTTGTAGGAGGGTGTCAGTGCTTGTAGGAGGGTGTCAGTGCCTGTGGGACGGTGTCGGTGCCTGTAGGAGGTGTCAGTGCTTGTAGGAGGGTGTCACTGCCTGTGGAGGTGTCGGTGCCTGTAGGGAGGTGTCAGTGCTTGTGGAGGTGTCAGTGCTTGTAGGAGGTGTCAGTGCTTGAGAGGGTGTCACTGCCTGTGGGACAGTGTCGGTGCCTGTAGGAGGGTGTCAGTGCTTGTAGGAGGGTGTCAGTGCTTGTAGGGAGGTGTCAGTGCCTGTGGGACGGGTGTCGGTGCCTGTAGGAGGGTGTCAGTGCTTGTAGGGAGGTGTCAGTGCTTGTGAGGAGGGTGTCAGTGCCTGTGGAACGGTGTCGGTGCCTGTAGGAGGTGTCAGTGCCTGTGGGACGGTGTCGGTGCCTGTAGGAGGGTGTCAGTGCCTGTGGGGAGGTGTCAGTGCTTGTAGGAGGGTGTCAGTGCCTGTGGGACGGTGTCGGTGCCTGTAGGAGGTGTCAGTGCCTGTACAGGGGTGTCAGTGCTTGTGGGGTGTCAGTGCCTGTGGGAAAGGGTGTCAGTACCTGTGGGAGGGTGTCAGTGCCTGGGGAAGGTGTCAGTACCTGTGGGGGGGTGTCAGTGCTTGTGGGAGGTGTCAGTGCCTGTACGAGGGTGTCAGTGCCTGTGGGAAGGTGTCAGTACCTGTGGGAAGGTGTCAGAGCCTGTGCAGGGGTGTCAGTGCCTGTAGGAGGGTGTCAGTGCTTGGGGAGGGTGTCAGTGCCTGTGGGAAGGTGTCAGTACCTGTGGGAGGTGTCAGTGCTTAGTGGGGAGGGTGTCAGTGCCTGTAGGAGGGTGTCAATGCCTGTGGGAGGGTGTCAGTGCCTGTGGGAAGGTGTCAGTGCCTGTGGGAGGGTGTCAGTGCCTGTGGGGTGTCAGTGCCTGTGGGGAGGGTGTCAGTGCCTGTGGGAAGGTGTCAGTGCCTGTAGGGAGGTGTCAGTGCCTGTCGGAAGGTGTCAGTGCCTGTAGGAGGTGTCAGTGCCTGTGGGAAGGTGTAGTGCCTGTGGGAAGGTGTCAGTGCCTGTACAGGGTGTCAGTGCCTGTGAAGGTGTCAGTGACTGTAGGAGGGTGTCAGTGCCTGTGGGAGGGTGTCAGTGCCTGTGGGAAGGTGTCAGTGCCTGTAGGAGGGTGTCAGTGCCTGTGGGAAGGTTCAGTGCCTGTAGGAGGGTGTCAGTGCCTGTGGGAAGGTGTCAGTGCCTGTAGGGGTGTCAGTGCCTGGGGGAAGGTGTCAGTGCCTGTGGGAGGTGTCAGTGCCTGTGGGGAGTGTCAGTGCCTGTAGGAGGGTGTCAGTGCCTGGGAGAGGTGTCAGTGCCTGAGAAGGTGTCAGTGCCTGTGGGGTGTCAGTGCCTGTGGGAGGGGTGTCAGTGCCTGTGGGAGGGTGTCAGTGCCTGTGGGAAGGTGTCGGTGCCTGTAGGAGGGTGTCAGTGCCTGTGGGAGGTGTCAGTGCTTGTGGGAGGTGTCGGTGCCAGTGGGATGGTGTCAGTGCCTGTAGGAGGGTGTCAGTGCCTGTGGGACGGTGTCGGTGCCTGTAGGAGGTGTCAGTGCTTGTAGGAGGGTGTCAGTGCTTGTAGGAGGTGTCAGTGCCTGTGGGACGGTGTCGGTGCCTGTAGGAGGGTGTCAGTGCTTGTAGGAGGGTGTCACTGCCTGTGGGACGGTGTCGGTGCCTGTAGGAGGGTGTCAGTGCTTGTAGGAGGGTGTCAGTGCTTGTAGGAGGTGTCAGTGCTTGTGAGAGGTGTCACTGCCTGTGGGACGGTGTCGGTGCCTGAGGAGGGTGTCAGTGCTTGTGGAGGTGTCAGTGCTTGTAGGGAGGTGTCAGTGCCTGTGGGACGGTGTCGGTGCCTGTAGGAGGGTGTCAGTGCTTGTAGGAAGGTGTCAGTGCTTGTGGAGAGGGTGTCAGTGCCTGTGGAACGGTGTCGGTGCCTGTGGGAGGGTGTCAGTGCCTGTGGGACGGTGTCGGTGCCTGTAGGAGGTGTCAGTGCCTGTGGGAGGGTGTCAGTGCTTGTAGGAGGGTGTCAGTGCCTGTGGGACGGTGTCGGTGCCTGTAGGAGGGTGTCAGTGCCTGTGGGAGGGTGTCAGTGCCTGTGGGAGGTGTCGGTGCCTGTAGGAGAGTGTCAATGCCTGGGGAGGGTGTCAGTGCTTGTAGGAGGGTGTCAGTGCCTGTGGGAGGGTGTCAGTGCTTGTAGGAGGGTGTCAGTGCCTGTGGGAGAGTGTCAGTGCCTATGGGAGGGTGTCAGTGCTTGTAGGAGGGTGTCAGTGCTTGTAGGGAGGTGTCAGTGCCTGTGGGACGGTGTCGGTGCCTGTGGGTGGGTGCCAGTGCCTGTGGGACGGTGTCGGTGCCTGTAGGAGGGTGTCGGTGCCTGTGGGAAGTGTCAATGCCTGTGGGGGGTGTCAGTGCCTGTGGGAGGGTGTCAGTGCTTGTAGGAGGGTGTCAGTGACTGGGGACGGTGTCAGTGCCTGTGGGGGGTGTCAGTGCCGGTGGGAGGTGTCAGTGCCTGAAGGAGGGTGTCAGTGCCTGTGGGAGGGTGTCAGTGCCTGTGGGGGGGTGTCAGTACCTGTAGGAGGTGTCAGTGCCTGTGGGAGGGTGTCAGTACCTGTAGGAGGTGTCAGTGCCTGTGGGAGGGTGTCAGTACCTGTAGGAGGGTGTCAGTGCCTGTGGGAGGGTGTCAGTACCTGTAGGAGGGTGTCAGTGCCTGTGGGTGGGTGCCAGTGCCTGGGAGGGTGTCAGTGCCTGTGGGAGGTGTCAGTGCCTGTGGGTGGGTGCCAGTGCCTGTGGGAGGGTGTCAGTGCTTGTAGGAGGTGTCAGTGCCTGTGGGGTGTTAGTGCCTGCATGAGGGGTGTCAGTGCCTGTACAGGGGTGTCAGTGCCTGTACAGGGATGTCAGTGCCGGTGGGAAGGTGTCAGTGCCTGTGGGAAGGTGTCAGTGCCTGTGGTGGGTGCCAGTGCCTGTGGGAGGGTGTCAGTGCCTGTACGAGGGTGTCAGTGCCTGTGGGAAGGTGTCAGTGCCTGTGGGTGGGTGCCATTGCCTGTGGGGAGGTGTCAGTGCCTGGGGAGGTGTCAGTAGCCTACTGATGGGTCCTGTGTCCCCTTCCCTGCTCCCCTCTCCTCTTACTCCACCCCTTCATCTCATTCCTCCTCTTCACCTTTCCTCACTTCTCATTTTTCGCCGTCTTTTTACTGTACTTCTCCTCCCTCTGACTCACCTCACTCCTATACTTCTCTCGCTCATCTTCATTCCTGGTCTTTCTACATATCCCTCTTTCCTCTGTCCCATTCAGGAAATCCAATATGAGCAAGGAGTGATTTTTTTTATTTAACCGACCAAAACAGCGCTCTCCGTTAATTGGTTTAGGAAATACTAGTAAGTTTACCTGTGACTAGTGCCAAGTACCTAGTGGCCAGTGCCATGTTATCTACTAGTGTCATGGTATCTAGTGACCATTGCCATGTTATCTAGCGACCATTGCCATGTTATCTAGCGACCAGCGCCATGTTATCTAGCGACCATTGCCATGTTATCTAGCGACCAGTGCCATGTTATCTAGCGACCAGTGCCATGTTATCTAGCGACCAGTGCCATTTATCGCGACCAGTGCCATGTTATCTAGCGACCAGTGCCATGTTATCTAGCGACCAGCGCCATGTTATCTAGCGACCAGTGCCATGTTATCTAGCGACCAGCGCCATGTTATCTAGCGACCAGTGCCGTTATCTAGCGACCAGTGCCATGTTATCTAGCGACCAGCGCCATGTTATCTAGCGACCAGTGCCATGTTATCTAGCGACCAGTGCCATGTTATCTAGCGACCAGCGCCATGTTATCTAGCGACCAGTGCCATGTTATCTAGCGACCAGTGCCATGTTATCTAGCGACCAGTGCCATGTTATCTAGCGACCATTGCCATCTAGATGGTCCGTCCCTCGTAACGATCTTCAAGAGTGAAGTGCTTCCCCATCTGGATGACTGTCACCCCGTCTGGTCCCCAAGATATGCTAGGGACTGTCAGTTGGTTGAAAATGTTCAAAGGAAGGCCACCAGACTGGTGCCTGCACTTCGACACCTCAGCTACCCGAAGATTGGAGCGCCTGAACTTGCCTAGCTTATACTACAGTCGAGGGAACATAACTGAGGTGCATAAGCATCTTAGGGGCACTACTGAATTGAGTGTCCATACCTGGAGCTGGCGGACGCTCGCCCCACAAGAGGTCACAGCTCAAGATTGAAGAAGCCGCAAGCCCAAAGTAAAAAAAAAATGCATTAAAGTACACTTACTTTGAGGTGTGTATGTAGAAGGCTCCTGGTTGATGATGATGATGAGAATTAGAAGTGGGGGTAGAGAAGTAATGGGTGGAAGAGAAATCGCCCCATGCTTCATGCCTCATTTCACCAATAAAATTTTAAGTTTCACTAGGTGTAATTCAAGATTATTTTCTTTATATTAACACTGCACTATATATTATCACTGTGTTAGCTAAAGTTCAGAATGACCAATAATTTCAATGAAAAATGCAAAAATATTCAAGACACCAACAAAATAGTTGCTCTCTCAACAGTAAACAATGCCAGACTGAACCTGTAGAGGGAGTTCTGCAAATAATATTACCAATATGTTAAATAAATGTTAAAATGACTAATAATTTTATTATAAAACATTCAAAAATAATTAAGAGCTCAAATTTATTGATACTGTACAGGGTATTTACTCCATTGAAAACTAATTTAAATATAGAACAGATTACTGAATTGGCTGAGTACTGTACCCCTCAGCTGATTCTCACAACAACAAACTGGTATGTTAGTTTCCTCTACAGTACTGCATATATTATTAATATTTAATGTTAAAATGACCAATAATTTTAATATAAAACATTCAAAAATATTAAAACGCTGAAATTTATTGATACAGGTGTATTTACTCCATTGGAAACGAATTTAAACTTAGAAAAGATTACTGAATTGGCAGACTGGGCCATCAGCTGATGCTTATAATAAAAATGTGATTTTCTTAAGGATTTCGTTAATCAAATTTTTGTTCTTTAACCGAATTGAAGATTCTTATGGAAGGTAATTCTTTGACCGAAATTTCGTTAACTGAGGGACCGCTGTATGTATATATATATATGTATGTATATATATATATATATATATATATATATATATATATATATATATATATATATATATATATATATATATATATATATATATATATATATATATATATATATATATATATAACACACACACAGTAGGCTCTCACCAATAACGTTTAATAGGTGCCTGTAAAACACCGTTATTAGCGAAAACGTTATTTGTGTGACATTAAAATACATGTAAAAAGGGTTTATTTCACCCATTTTTTCCCCTTGAAGCCCTCCTAACACTTTTTCTTAGGTGAAAAAAATAATTGCTATTCAATCATCAAAATAAAGAGTTTGAGTAATATAACACTTAGCTTGGGGGAGTTTAATAATAATAATAATAATAATTAACGGTTTATGGAAAGAGCTTGGCAGCCAGAAGGCTGAAAATATACAGTTACATATTTGGGGAATGGGTTTCGAATTATAAATAATATTGTAGGGTTACGTGATATTATGTTGTCTAGCACTCAGGATGGATGGATGGAAACTCTAAGGTGGTGGTTTTCTTATATAATATAAGTTATATGAAAGACAGTCTGGTGCTGGAGATGCCGTGTGGTGAGGAGCTGCTCAGTGGAGACGTTCGGTGAGTAGCGTGTTGAAGGAGGTAGATGTGCAGGAGCTTCGTTAGAGAAGATGTTGCCTGTTGCTGGCCTCCAGGTTGAATGAGAGCTGGACAGCGAGGAGCTTGCTTGGAGCAGGTGTTGCGTGCTCAGGAACGTAGAGTAGAATGAATCTTAATGGAGAGACAGAGCTTATATACACAGCAGCCGGGAAATGAAAGCCAGGAATAGCAGTTTCTCGACCCCCACCCCCCCGTGTTGCTGAGATACAGTAGCAGCTGAGTGACGCCCCCTGGGCCCTTTCGTTTGGTTGCTAGGATGCTGTCGCATATAATAACTAGATGGGGAAAAGCTCAAACTACAGTGCATTTCAACATAGTGACAGTGCAAGTAGTATTTACTGGGAGTGAATACACTGGTCTATTACAAGTTATTGATAATTTTTACAATGGTTGGGACTGGGCTGTTCTTATAGCGATCAGTTCGTGCAAGTATGGGCTGGATGCGGTTGTGGTGTCGAACAGCAATTCTCGGGCTAGGGATCTCAGGTGGCAGTAGGAGCCGGTGTCGAGGATGGTGTAGAAGCTTCTTACCAAATTTGCAGATGAGGTCGTGGTGGTGGTCAGTGAGAGTCGAAAGGGTCAGTGTGTTGAGCGCTTCTTGATATGTGGATTAGGAAGGGGAGAGAATAATCTTGCATGCCCTCTTTTGCACTTTTTCTAGGTGTTTACGTTGTGTGGCATTTAGGGAGGAAGACCAGGTGGGGGAGGCATAGGTGAGCTTGGGAAGTATGAATGTTGTGTAAACACTGAGGAGCTCGGGTGCAGAAACTCGAGGGACTTGAGTCGGCGCTGGAGGTGGAGACGGAAACTGGAGGATTTGACAACTTCACTGACGTGTGGTTTCCAATTTAGTTTGTTGTCTATGGTGACGCCGAGGAGCTTCGTGGAATCTACAACCTGGAGTGTGTTCGGACCTAAAGTAATGGAAGGGGGTGGGACAATGTCGGAGGAGAGGTTGATGTGCATAACCATGGTCTTGGTATGGTTGATGGTGACATGGTTGTTGGTGGCCCAGTTTTGGAGACTGTTCAATGAATCCTGAAGGGCGGTATAGTTGGTAGCAGAATTGTTGACGCTGATCCCAATGGTTTGAGTGCTTGGTGTGATGATTGTTCCGTATCTGAGGGCCGCTAACACTTGCACTGTCTTTCATTCTACAAGCTAACCATTTCACAAGAAAATGCTCTGTTATCACTAACAACCTGTTTCTATCGCCTTAATCATTCATAGCTCACCTCGCATTTTCATCACTTCCGAAATATTTTTAGCCAGCGCAATACTGTTCTTGGTCTCCTCTAAGTACCTCTTAATATTTCGCACTGTAGACTCAGGACAGTTCAATTTCCTCACTTTAAAAGTTCCCAGTCATTCAGGTGGCAAATCACTCCCTCCACCACCTCCCCTAGCCCCCATAGGCAAAAATGCGGAAGCCATTATTGATCACCGACCCTAACAACCACTGGTTATAGTGGCGAAAATCTCAGGTGGGCGCAGCGCTGTATTCCACCAAGCGTGTGAGAGTGAGGCAAACAAACGCTATCATTGATGCGCTCGGACGCTTCCCGCGAAATTTCCGTTATTCAAGAGAATCCGGACGTTATTATCGAAAATGGGTATCTATTGTAACTTACCGTTATTGTCGAAAACATTATTGTGGAAGTCGTTATTGGCGAGAGCCTACTGTATATACTGTACTCACCCCTGAGGATGTGAATTACACGAAAGCGCTTGGGAACTTCGTGTTTTCTTCTTTCCTTGTGGTTATCAGCATATACCTAGATCACGTGCACCTACAGTGATTACTTGCATATATATATATATATATATATATATATATATATATATATATATATATATATATATATATATATATATATATATATATATATATATATATATATATATATATATATATATATATATATATATATATATATATATATATATATATATATATATATATATATATATATATATATATATATATGTATGTATGTATGTATGTATGTATGTATGTATGTATATTGCACCTTGGGTAAGGAAGACACATCAAAGACAATTTACATAACAAAACTTGCCACAATGACAGAAAATCGTCCTTTTTAAGCCAAGTACAGTACATATAAAATATAACTTTGAAGAACATTGAAACATACTATATTGGAAACATTTTTATTACTGTTTACAGTAACACAGTGCAACACAGCACATTCCTCAATATATTATATTGATATATAGAAACTCTGCAAGCCTCAGCTATAGTATGTACACATGTCCCTAGCTTCCCATTTGCTCAATAATGTAAATGTTATATTAAGACTTATGTTTCACCAATAGGTTCTTGTAAACTATTCCAGACTGGAAAAAGCTGTACCCGTCATTATGGCAATAACTGTATTACCTTTTTATATTTTCAAGCACCAAAATATTGTACACTGTAATGCAGGTTAAACAATTGCTGGAAATACAGAGCTCTTGGGAGGATACAAAAATAATTGTAGATTGACTCGAAGCTTTACAGCTGCATTGAATTAGTTTATGAATTGAGTAGGAAAGTGACAGCTGGTTTACACTGAGGCAAGTCCAGTGATGGGAAGGCATTTTGGATCTCCAGCATATGAATTTTCACTAAACGTTTCTCTGAAGTACATTTCATTACAGTACTATTTTCCTACTCACACTTGTATAGTAATTACAACAAATTATCACACAAACTCAAGATTTACACAACTAGATCAAGATTTTAAAGATTGTGTACATTATTTTTTTTTCTCCTTTTATTAATTTTAGATTTGGAATGTCCAGGACTTGATGTAGTCATATTGGTACTTTTCTTGTAAACATAAGAAGCTTGGCCTGGCCTTCCCCCAGATAGTGTGGAGGGTTGGTCGAATTTGAAAAGGAAAATCTGAGTAGTCTAATATTTTTTGGCATACTTGGTGGTATGGTAGCAAGTCTGGATTATAATCTTGTGTGTTTAGAGCCCTGTATGAGCAGTTCAAATGACTAAGGTGGAGAGTTTATGAAAAATATAAATCAGAAACTCTCATTGTCAACATTTCAGTCCAGACCTACAACAATAGCATTAAATATGCCTAAAATTACATCACATTTACCTTTCTATCTCTTAACTGAGACTTACTAGGCTTTCAAATCACCAAAAAGAATTTCATTTCTGTTAAATTATCAAGATGAAACAGAAATCCTGGACAACTGAACTGAACTGTACTACAGTGTGTTGTTACACTAGCCACCACCAAGTCTGAATGGCCAAATCTTCTAATGGTTTAAGAACAAAGACTTAAAAGTACGTACACCAAATTCACAGGAAATCCTCCAACAGCTGAGAATGTCCACATGAAATGTTCCACAACATTCAATGATAAACTACTAAATTATATATCTATACATAACCATATATACTGCACACACTTGAGCAAAACATTCGGATGAATTTGGTCTCGGTGATGAAGTATGCTCCGAGTGTACTGTATATGCATGTTAGGAATACTTCAAATTAATGCCTTTAATGGCAGAATAAACTGCAACTGAAATTTTTGGATAAATATCTGTAACACAAATAATCACAAGGTGTCCAAAATGTAATGTTTCACTGATGCAAGTAAGTACCCACAGAGACACCAGTCATTCATACAGGTTGAAATTATTTTCTGAAGTAATACACACCATTCACCAAATGATATTAGTGCATATACAGTATCAGAGGAGGGCGTTCACATATGTACAGTGACAGGACAGGCCTCTGCGAGCATTACTTCAGGGACCTGAGGACTTGATTCTTCTTATACAACTAAACCCAATCCTAATGGCCAACAAGACTTTCATCCACTCTGAGGGACACTCTTTCTCTCTCTCTCTCTCTTACATACCGGGGTGTAATCTATGTGGCTGGCCGGGGACAGTATTGACTTTGTACTCTGCTGCTCCCATGAGGAGACTGTGCTCACCATTAATAAAATAAATTCACTTATTATCTACCAACAGTTTCAATCTACAATGTGGGAAACTACAAACCGGCCAATACATAGTTTAAATTTCAATTCTCCCATCACGAAAGCTTTCATCACTAAACCAAGACTGAAGAATTTATCACTATGTGGCTTCAAGATAAGTAATTTGCTCTATTGGTCTGACTTTTTCTTTAAAGGATACTCCAAAAGAATGGCATTTGTGACTTCAAACCACTTATCTTGTGCAGACATATGTACATAACAGATTCAAACCAAATATCAACTGATTATCCAAATGAATGTTGCTTTAGTAATGGACATGACATGAGATGCCTCTGTTGACTTTTTCATCATGGAAATGTAAAATTGGCCAGGCCCAGATTCTCTTACGTGGGCAGACTGACCTGACCCGACTCCCAAAAATGCTGAAATAATTAACAATCAGGAGGACAGCACAACACTCCTGGAGGGTTTCAAAAGGAGGTGGGTGACTCATACCATTAGTGCCTTCAGTCACTCCCAACTGTACGGACACAAACAAAAGTTCGCTCCCTCCCAAACTGAAGCAGTATGGATCCCAAGGAGATAAAACAGCACACCGGCACCAGATGACAGTCAGGGTAAGTCATTTCAAAGATTCATTCCTTCAAGATTTTTCAGTACAGTTAAAACACAACTTCCTGCAGCTTGTCATTCACACCACACAGAGCAACATGGCTGTTTTCCATCACAGTTCCTTCACCAATACCACTCATGGGCCATGTTCACTCTCCTACTCTGACTACACCATTCCAACCTTTTCTTAGATTTCTCCACTACTTCATCACTATCTGCAGCACACAAGAACCCCCCCCAGAGCATAAAGTCCAAAAAATCACATGATATTTCCTCTCAACACCACGACAAACAGGGTGACTTCAGAGGACAGATCCTTTCTCCTCAAACTCCTCACTTTCCTTACCATTTACTGAAACTCTCTTGCCCTTATGTACAAAACTTCTCAACCTCTAAATTCCTAATTTTCCAATGCACTACCTCGCGTGGAACTGCCAAATACTTTCTTACGTCGACAAATATGGAGTACAACTTTCTCTCCTTCCCTCGCTGCCTGGCCATAAATATTGCCTCTGGATATCAAACTGTATTTTATTAACTTTCACCCCTCCCCCTTATGAATTTCTCAATAATTCTTTCCACAACTTTCATAACCTGACCTAAAATCACTGCACTCAACAGCTATTCCCCAACAATCTAGCTGGGATGAGTTGTAGCATCCCACTCAAGCACCCAGCCATATGACTCAAACCAGGACCTGCTGGGTGGGCTATTCGGCCAAGTGTTATCCTCAACTACTAGTAAAGGTGCTGTTAAGGTCACTATCATTAGCTCGTACAGGAGAGTGTGGGAATGGCTTATTTTACATTTCCATAAGGACAAACTATACCTACCATTCTTCGCCTCCCAATCAACTTCGGGAGGAATAAACAAATAAATTAAAGAGGTATTATACATTACATATCAGCATGGTTGGACTATGGTGTGGCCAGGCCAACATATCATTATGGAAATACAAATTGAGAATTACTCTTAAACTACAGTAATTCAAAGACAATGACAGAAAAAAACAATAATGATATAATCTTAACTGTCTCTAAATGATGCATAACAAATTTATACTGTGAAATGTGAAGTGTTTATAAAGTGACAACAAAGTATTGATGTTTTAAAGTAACTGCTGGTACAGAACATGGGATCATCTTTATAACAGGAACTCCTTGGTAGTGGCAACACAATTACATAATAAAATCATGAATATTTTGAATGTTTAAGTGACTTCAGTGATCACATTAATTAGATTAACTTATCAGAGAAATATATTACACTATTTATAAACAAATAATGTAATATACTATACCCTTTCCTAAATTTAAATATGGATAGTCATGCAAAATCTTTCAACATTTATCATACATTTAGTTCTTCCTACTGTGAAATATTGAAACAAATAAGAACGAGCATTAAAGGATTGCACATATTTCTCGTAACTTTTTATACTGCAGTCGACAACCATTCAAACATGGCTAGAAATCATCAGCCAATAACTTTACACAAGCATTTTTCACTTCAAGGTTGTATTGTACATTCATCATTATATTCATTGTATTTTAATCCATATGCAAGAGGTAGTAGCTGTAATGATGCGATTGGCAGTTTATAGAGGACCAGTTAACGTGACTAAGCAACTCATCCTACCTATCTCTTTAGTTACCTTCATTGCTGCCTCTAAAACTACACTACTTTTGCTTTTTTAAATAATGTTATACAATAGTTGAAATTCACTGATAAATGAGTGTGTGAAACTGATTACTAGAAAAGAATAAAATTTTTAGCTAGATTTGATGATAAACCTTATCGGTTAAGAAAAGAACATCCAGTGTCCATTTTACACACAACACAACTACTGTTGGTATATATTTTTCAGTGTTTATATACCAAGCTGACAATGGCTAGTGTCAAAATGCTATGTGCTTGCGAGGTACCACACACATACTGTACAGACCTTGATACAATATATTCTACACTAATTCTCAATCTTATACACATCTCAGTTTTGTGTGTGGTTTTCATAGCGAGTTTTGGTAAAAAAAAATGCAATTAACTAATACTGAATGATAGTGCAGGTTGATATAATAACTGAAGCAAGTTAATCTCTTTTGGTAGTGTGCAAAATAATTATGAAGTCTGAACTAAAACTACAACAGGTGACTCTTCTCTTACCCACAATAATGAAACTCAATGTCCAATATGTATAGAAAAGTAATCCATTCAAATAAACAGACATGATCTATTTGATAAGTATAATTTTAATTATATTTTTTGTCAATGATAAATTACAATGTACAATACTGCATGATCTATACTGCCCTGCCATAACAAAGGAAAGTAGGCCTGGATATTTTATTTTATTTCAGATCATAAAAGCATCTCTTCTTTATGCCATTATTATTGTGGTACAGAAATTACAGTATATAGAAATAAGACGTGAGAAGAGATGCATAAGCCTGTGGTGAACTGGTGGTCAGGATGTGACTAGTACTGGGTATCTGACATAACATCAATGAAAATGAATAAAATTTCAGTGAACAGAGCAAAGACAGGGTTTAAAACAAGAGAGAATAGGGTGGGGTGTGCATGAAGCAATGGGGGACTCATATATCCAAGGTATTTACTCATTTTTGGCAACTGTGTGTAAAAAAACCACCTAGTTCTTTGCTTTCCTTTGTCCTTGCAAGACACCACAATGAAGATGATGCATGTTATCCATTACTTGATTCGTAATTCCTCAAATCAATCAACTATCATCAAGAATCTTACCTTAATTACACCTGAGTAATTACAATTTGAACTTGGACTTAAATCAAGGCCAATAATTATTTATTTCTTTCCCTTTGGTGAATTATATTACATTCAGTCGATGTACAGAAACAATTATGTACCACTCGATTTATAAACATGAAATTAACAGATTTATTCACCTGACAGTTCTTTTTCTATTATGCCCACTATAACAACTGGACTACTCAACACCTCATCTACAGTTTACATAATGTGTCGCCAGTGATCAAATGTCACATGTAAAACAGGCCACTGCATGTCAGGTTACAAAGAGAAAAGGCAGTGGTTTGGATGCGATAAGTAACCAGTATCTATTTTCTCTGACCCATACCACCATCTTACACACACACAGTTTCATCTACACAACATAAATTTTCCTCAGTAAAGATCTTTAAATATACAATAATTAAAGTAAGCCATAAAATAATAACACAATGGTAAAATCTTGGAATTACTTAATGTTTTTACAATTAATAATAACTTCTGATTTCTTTCACCGGGGATTCATCTACAGGACTAAAGGTGTTGACTTCAAATATTGCTAAAAGGATGTAAATATCCGAGTCTGACTCTTATACTGTACACTGGTCTTCCACTCACCAGATGGAGCCAAGTACTGAACATAGAACTAATGGACAAACTGTCTTATCACCGACACAATGGCCAGCCTGTATGTTAGACATAAAAGCTGGGCTAAGGTTCCAATAGCTTCAGTAACCTGATGGGAAATACTTTAACTTGCAGACTGTCTTTGAAGATCTACACCAATCAACCAGTACAGATAATAGAGGGTTTACAAAACCAGGTAATGACTCATTAAAATTGTGGGATTTCATCCCTTATGCCAATTCAGGATGTTCCATGGTAAGCAATTGTGTTGTACAACTAAGAATACCACCAAACACAATGGGTGTTAGATACAATAACTGAAGCTAACAACATTCTAGCACTTCCATATAAAGCTGTTACTGCAGTGTAGTAACACATCTGCCTCAAGACTATGTGCCCACCATTACTCTACCCCTCTGTAACTGACCCTTATTCATAAATCAACTTATACAGTGTACTGTACTCTACTCTACTTCAATATAAAATCAGGGCTGTAATTATATCATAAGGGTAGAGTTTAATCAGCTACTGTAGTACCTAAAGATGGAAAAGGCTACAATGCAGCACAACAAACCAACCATTCACAAAATGTTCCCCCACTTAACTAGTTCAACTTTAAAGTACTGTAGCACTTCATAATGTTGTACAAATACTGTATATCTTTTACCAATATATATATATATATATATCAACTCTCTATAATATGTTGTTTACCAACCCTGTGGGTTCATGTGTTTACTTGTCCCTCATTTATGAATAGACTATACGTACAGCATTACCTACCATAAATACTTAGAGTAATCAGTTCTCTGAGACTGGCGGCTCCTAGAGGCTGTGGTCGCATCACACAACAGTTCAATTATTGATATGACTGCAAGCTCTAACATCTTATACAAGCAGTAACTTAAAGACTAACCTTTGACTCCTGCATGTAGAATTATGACACCTATTAAATGGGTACCTTGTCAAAAACAGATAACCTAACAATGACATAAAAAGAATAAAACTTCTCAACTCTTCGACACTCGCCTAAATGATCCAATATGTTTCACCTGTACGTAAATAATATCCCGTGTAGCTGCTGTATCCACTACCACCTCTACGTGTCTCGGGTAATACAGGGGACACACAAGCCTGCCAACACAATTCACACTAACTCTGATGTCGGTTTTCCCTTTATGTCACCATTACTGTGTGACCCTGTATAAGCCCCCACACATCACAAGCACTTCAGGTCTCTTGCATACATTATTAACGCCTCTGTGACTACCTCCGTGTGCAACTTGCTAATATACCCTACGGTGAAATGTCCATATAACTGACTTCTCTCTCTCCATATAATCCATTAGATGAAGGTTTTACATCTAACGGACCCTCGACACAATGGACTTTCCTTATACAGTAGTCTGTTAAATAGACACTTTCACTGTATATGAACGAAGGGAACTGGAGAACAAACCACCAGCACAATTATCTCACAGGGGGAGAACAATCAACATTACATTAATACCAATATACCTGCTTTAACCCCCCACACCCAATATCTTACAATGTACTTCATCTCCACAAATCTGGCTGTACTTCAGGTCATGTCTCCACCCCATCATTTAACCAAGAATCTCAATTCAGAATGAAAGACCACTGTACTATATCCCCTGTCCTAAGTAGTGTTAAAAACCCCTAAGACAAACAGGAGTTATGGTAGTTTGTTCCACTTCTCGTCCCCTCCCCCTGGTAGCTGTGTTTACAACCGAGCTTCACAGGTGATTAAATCTGGTTCTGCCGTCCCATTGTCTCGTCGTTCCCACCCCAGAAGAATTCCCGTCAGTACACGAAAAATCGTGAAACCGGTCTCCAAATAATCCGTTTGATGGAGTGTTTCACATCTAACAGACCCTCGATATAAAGGACTTCCATCTCTATATTGTTCATTAGACGGAGGTTTCACACCTAACAGACCCTCGATATAAATGACTTCCATCTATATATAGTTCGTTAGATAGAGGTTTTACTACACTCCCAGAACAACGGCACCAGTCCACATATGACTATTCTCAACCTGAAACACGGAAGTGACGAGGCCTATTTTACCTGACTTTTAGATGGCTCGAGACATAACCTCAATGCTATACTACCAACCTTTAAAACACATAAGAACAAATTTCGCTCAATGTTTCACAGCTGCACGGAGTTATGGACACCACACACACACACGGAAAATAATAATACAACTAATAAAAAGACTTGAATTATGTCACTCGGTACTGAAAATGTTTTAAGACTATGGACAGCCATTTCATGCCCCCTACCATTTGGTTCTCAACTTGGATGAAAAATAAATATACCAAATTCCTTTCAAGAAACTAAAAGAGACATTATCATAGGAATACTAACATGAGAATAGGTAAATCAGGTGAATCTAGTTGTACTAATATTACCTATCCTGGCATAATTTATTTTTAGTATTAAGCAGTTACCCCTAACAGCCATAAATGTAGTACAAAATAATACATACTTTTATTTAGTATCGTCAAGAACAACATACGTTACATATGCAGTACAGAGGGTGTATATGTAGTATACTTATCTTTATGCTAGTGTAATTTTCTGGTAGTACCGGGTCAAGTGGACGATTACGTGACTGATTGTGGTAAGTAATTAAGGCAACGTGTACTCTGTCTCGTAGCGGAGTGAAATCAAACAACGGAAAATCACCCAAACCTTGCGTAGGTCTTTTTAATTCTCTCGACGTTTACGATTTAAATACAGTTGTGAGGTAGTGGGACAGGTAGCCAGTCAATTGTTTTTTTGTTTTTTTTTTGTTTTTTTTTAATTAACACTGGGATGGTAAGGAGGGCAGGAACGGGAAGCTATGAATCATCTATGTAATCTAACTCCACCCCCCCCCCAAAATAAAGCAAAATAGAATAACTGGAATGACGATGAAGTAAATCTAGGCTGGCGCGCAAGATGTCAACATACACGGAATTTCCTACACACAGGTGCCTCAAACGACTACGAATTCTCGACCTTAATCGCCCAAACTACACATTCTCGGGTCTTACAATGTGTCTTAAACTATCCCCCCCCCCCCAAACAACAACAAAAAAAAAACATCGCCTATTGCAAACGTTATGTGACTTTTCTCCATACAATGCTTCTAAGTTCTACCAGTTATCAAGCTTATTATTCAAGAGGTCAAAGCTTGTACCAGTCATCAAGCTTTCCAGAGGTCAATGCTTGTACCAGTCACCAAGTTTTCCAGAGATCAAAGCTTGTACCAGTCATCAAGCTTTCCAGATGTCAATGCTTGTACCAGTCACCAAGTTTTCCAGAGATCAATGCTTGTACCAGTCATCAAGCTTTCCAGAGGTCAATGCTTGTACCAGTCATCAAGCTTATTATTCCAGAGGTCAAAGCTTCTCTAACACTCACCAAGCTTATCATCCTAGGTACCTACATACAGCTGGACGAGGCGTCATTACTTATCGTATACAAAATTCCAGCATTCACAAAAAAAATCATCCACGTAGATTTTTTTTTTAAGAGGAATATAAAACGTCGAATTAATATCACCACAAAAACATAACAAGGTCGCTATTTGACACTTCCTGTAACGACGCACCACCAATGTAAATAATCCAGCGTGGTATATTGCGATCTTAACCAAACGAAGACAAAATACTTCAAACTACTGTACTACGTGGAGGGGACAACATAAATGGTATGTTTTGTTGATAAATGTATTCAATGCCCAGATTGGTATAGCATGTTTAAATGTAACATGTTTAAATGTAAATAGTTCATCCTTTAGGTCAATGATCGTTTATCACTACCAGACCATGAAATCTGCCTGACCATTCCTTCCTTCTCTCTCATGGAAGTAAATTTCTCGCAACAGAATTAATGTTAAATATCCAGATGAAAATAAACATTTGACTCTTGCAACTTGGATAAATATAGTAAGCCTATCATCTCCCGATACTGTACATACATTTCTCAAGTTAGATCATAATAAGGCTTGAAATTCCCTGGAAGCTACGGCGAACACACACACACACACACATAGACGTTTCCCTGCGATCTCGCCTGAACTAACAATCAGAACAGGGGAAACTGTATCTCAAGACAGCCTACGTATAATAATGACAAACATCGTTGTAGTGTAGAGAGGTTAAGAAATGGAGGGTAAAGTAAGTAAATAAATCCCTCATAACACCAGAAAATTTGATCCCGATAAACAAAACATCGATGAAGAAATGGGGTGCGTGGAGGGACAAACAATAAATAAATAATTACATAAAAACCAAGTCTTCATAACACCACAAAGACCAATCCTGATATGACAAAACCCCTTAAAAATGTGGAATCGAAAATTTCAATAAAAACACAGGGTTCATTCGACATGGGAGGACGAACGTAAAACCACCTTAACCGTCGTTCACATTTCCTACGTTTGGTTATTTACTACAGTTGGTTATGAAGCTTGTTTGGTTATTCACTACAGAGGTGTTTCTCTTCATTATACGCTACAGGAAACGGATTGCCGATATAAAACTTTACTCTTAGCTGCTGAAGAATACAATGATAAGATGATAGAGGAGGCAATTCTTACTTACAAAAATGTACAATGCATTCCTAAGCTTCTCGTTGTAATGACACTTTCACCCACGTATAAAACTACCAATGGATTTGAGTGAACTACTGAGGTGAAATATTCTTGGTGTGTGTGCAGGTATACTGTATATGATTGATGAGCTAATAATGAGATGATTCTTAAACCCTTCCCAAAATATCTTATAAATTTTCTGTATGTAGCTACTGTATTTGCGTCAGGCCGAGCCATAAGTCACCGGAGCAAAAAAAAGCGTCTAAGGAATCTGGATGTGTATATATTTGTAGCATTTTTAAAAGATGATTTTTGATTAATATAAATCACACTCATCAGCTTCCTAGAGTTTCTCATTTTAAGTTATCACAAAACATCACTGTACATGCATATGATGTCACATACTTGTTATCAGGGCTGGTGTTGATTTGTTTTACCAGCGTAACTTTTTATCTTTCCCTCACTAAGAAAGTTTTCACGGGCAAATTTTCTTCGATTTTCAACTTTCTAAAACCTTTCAAATGATCGATAATTTACAGTTGCCATTATCTTCACAGTAATGCATCTCCAAATGTGTATAACAAGTTGCTTTTAATGCACTTCCAAATGTGTAACAAGTTGCTTTTTCTTTTAGTACACTGCAAGCATCACCAAACACTCAATAACACATATTACACATTATATCCTTTAAATATAACTTGATACATACTGACTTAACAACAGCCCTTGGTCTACATCACACTTAAGAAACATTTAACGGCGTAATGTAGCGGCTGGCTTACTCGTGCTTTAGCGAATACGAGCACAATTTGGTTTGTAATTCTGACAGGAGATGCGGGGGTAAGATTTCTTTTAGCGAGCTCACGTTATCCAAGTTGTCGATGTTTGCGACGTAATCCAGAAGCTGTGTTAGTACGTCTATTTCTACGTTTGAGAGCTCCTCCGAAAATAGCTCGGAGAGTGGCGACTGGGAACTCTCCGGAGAAGAGCTCGACGTATCTGAACAGGGTGAAGGTGCAGCCATCGGTGAGGGTAATGGCATGTCTGCTACGGGTGCCATGTTGGGTTGTTTAACGAGGATGTTTGGCGATGGAATTGCCGTTGGGGGCGTATACGGTGCTACGGGGACCATGAGTGGCGGCTGAGGGGACATCATGTCGTTCGAATGGTTTGAACTAAGGGGGGATGGCACGGAGTGGGGCGACAATCTCAAGCTGGAAGAATGCAGAGGCGAGGAAGATTGTAGAGGCGAGGGCGGCAGCATGTCGTACGAGTCCGTGGATTCCATCGGAGAGACCGGATACATACACCCGGAAGCTGACTGGGGGGACGACGGCGACGACTGGTGATGATGCAAGTGATGAAGCTGCTGAACGTGAGGCAAGTTAGGCTCAGGTTGCAGATTGAAGTGACTGTGAGGACTAAGATGCAAGTTGGGTGACACGGTGTTGGTCGGGATGGGTGACGGTAACTCTTGGCTGTCGCAAACTTCGTCTACGAACTCTTGCTTTATTTCCACCATCCGCCGCTTAGACCCTATTCGCTGATGTTTCGTCTGTTGGGTCTTACCGACTTTCGGACTGGCGGAAGGCAGCTGACTGGACGTGTCTCTAGAATTCCCGGTGCCAACTTTCTTCACGATCTGGATGATGAAGGGGAGGAGCGACGGAGCTCTTAAGTGTATGGAGGAACTAGTCATCTGATCCATAATCTTATTCATAATTTTTTGGTAGGTGTGGTCTCGTACTCCACCGGTGGCCCCCAGACGGGCCACCTTCTGCGCGGCTTCCGTCCGGAGTGCGTCGTCGTCCTCCAGGTCGCATTCTTCCTTGACAGTCACGTCCTCGATATCCTCGTCTCTACTCGTAGCTCCGCCCATTTCGTTGATTTCCATCGGAGTCGCCGAGGAAGACGACGCGTGAGAGTCGTGTCTCGGTATGAACGACGACATGCTGGGTATGCTGGACGCCACGCCCTGCTGTATGCGCATCTGACTCGTCCGTTCCGCTAACTCCCGGATGTCGGCGAGGGACACGATGACCTTGGGGAACATGAGGGACGACTGGTCCTTGTACTTCCACGCGACGTACTTCTGCAGGATACTCGTGTAGCGATCCTGAAGAGCCTGAATGGTGTCCTTGGCCTCCAGACCCATCAGCTCGGGGGAGTACAGAGCCACCAGTATGAGTATCATCGCCATGGTCTCGTCGGGACAGACCTGCTGGAACTTACGAAAAAAATGTTCGACTCGAGACATTAACTCGGCGGGCACGATCCTCTCCACATTCTGCGACGTGACGTTGGGGACGAAACCGCTCCTCGATATTCCCTTGCCCGGCCATCTACCGCTACTGGGATCGTATACGACGGATCCCATGATGATGCAGGCCGAGGTAATGGCCGTCTTCAGAAGTAACGCTTGGTCGCTGCTGGAGAGATCGGCGAACTCCCGAAACAGAGAGAAGAAATAACCGATTCTCTTACAGAACGTCATCCAGGGCGACATGACTCCCGTCGGTCCCTCCTGCGGGCAAGATTCTTCGTAGGGGACGTCTTGGTAAGCCTTCTTGTACAGAGATACGATGATGGAGATCTCCGTGCGGTCCTCTTCAGACAGCGAGTACTTCTCCGTGCCGGTGCAGGGTGTAGGGGGCTGCTTCTTGGTCTCCTCTTTGGTCTTCCTCTCCTGCCTCTGCTGCATCATCTTGCGTCGCTCGTCCTCCGTCATTACCCATCCCTTCTCCATCCCAATCGATAGACATTTGCGAAATCTGGAGACAAAACATGAAAAGTTACAATAGAGTTCAGTACTTATTACATTTACTATCTGTGACACAAACTTCCACAAACTCTAGAAAAACTAAAAAAAAAAAACTTAACAAAAACAATTATATTCTTCTTTTTTTTTTAGCCCAGAAACCTTTCAATATGTGACTTCCGTTTCTTTTTTTTTAAGGTAAATGTGGTTAATTAGCATAGTATCGCACAGAGCTTCGGTAGAGCCCCAGTTGTCCGGTACCCACGAGGATTGAGAGGCGCCGGTTAAGGATATTTCCTGGTTAGCCAATTCCGACTTCATCTTTGACTGGTACAAAAATTACAAGCCTGACAATTACCAAAGCCTGACAATGCCTCCACCAAAAAGAGGAAACGTCAGCATAACAGGAACAGACCACAGCAGTGTTATGATGACCCAACGCTGAAAGAACTGAAGTCTATATATATATGGTGATGTGATGGTGTATGGTAATTGTGGCCGACATCACAACGGCAGCTACATTAAGTGTGAGGTGAGGGGAAGTACTTCAAGTGTGAGGTAAGGGGGGGTATTTCATGGGTAAGCTGAGGGTAAGTACTTTATATGTGAGCTGAGGATAAGTACTTTATATGTGAGCAAAGGGAAGTACTTTATATATGAGCCGAGGGTAAATACTTCAAGTGTGAGCTGAAAGAAGTACTATATGTGTGAGGTGATGGGAAGTACTTTATATGTGAGCTGAGAGTAAGTACTTCAAGTGTGAGGTAAGGGGAGTATTTCAAGTGTGAGCTAAGGGAAGTACTTTATTATGTGAGGTAAACGAAGTACTTTATATGTGAGTTAAGGGTAAGTACTTTATATGTGAGTTAAGGGTATGTACTTTATTGTATGAGTTAAGGGTATAACTAAACAGACTTAAGAGGGTTACAAACAGCTCCACTCAAAGAAGATTAAGACACGTTTTCAGTTTCCATTTTGCCATGAGGACAAAATTTTTATTACTGTATTTCAAATTTCACACAAACGCACTCTTTTACAAGCTGGTCGAGGATTCGGATTGAGAATATTTAAAATTTGAGAAGTTTGTGTTAATTAATGACATTTGAAGTAATTTAATATATACAGATTAACTAGAAATATAAACCTCCAGATATGATTTCCTTCACATTCTTATCTCCAGGACATCACTGTATATATATTGTATCATTAAAATCATTCCTCATATTGCCTTATACAAAACCAAAGATACTTTCTTAGAGTGAGTGTAACATTAAGCTTCTATTATTCTTAACCATGGGTCTCTAGCAGAAAAATAACTAGCTAACTATTTTATTTTAGTCATGTTGGATAGTTCAAGAATGGTTAGATGATTCAAGAATGATCAGATCGCGACAGGATGAATGGAGTCATTATGGAAAGGACTTGTCAATAATGAAAACTGGCTCTTAATGCCCCTCCGAACACATGATAAAATAACATTGTAATATAACATGGTAACTGAGTGTATACTGTTAAAACCTACACTTAAAACCAGTGTAAGAGTACTGTATACTTTTATAAGCAACACTTCAAATACCAAGGAACATTAAGTGACACAGAGGAATAAGCAACACTTCAAATACCAAGGAACATTAAGTATCACTGAGGAATAAGCAACACTTCATATACCAAGGAACATTAAGTATCACTGAGGAATAAGCAACACTTCATATACCAAGGAACATTAAGTATCACTAAGAAATAAGCAACACAATACCAAGAAACATTAAGTATCACTAAGAACAGGGCTGGATTAACCATTAAGCAAAATAAGCACGTGCTTAGGGCATCAAGGGAAGAGGGGCACCACAGAAATTTTCCATAGCCGGATTTACCCTGGACCATGGACCATATGGTGCAAAACTGCAAATGGTGCAGCTGAACCAGGGTTCACAAAAAGAGGAACAGAAGAAAGGTTTGGATCATTGCAAAATGGGAATTTTTTAGGGCTGCTTGAGCTCATAAGCCAGTGTGATCCATTTTTAGCAGGTCACATTTCGAAATATGGAAATTCTGGCAAAGGAAATCCTTCTTACCTATCCAAAACCACCTGTGAGGAACTCATTCAACTAATGGCACAAAAGGTCCACGCGCTCATTGTTGACGAAGTAAAATCTTCTGGTTATTTTAGTTTGTCAGTTGATTCAACACCAGATCTATCACATATCGATCAGTTAAGTGTTGTACTTAGGTACTTAAAAGATGGACAGCCTATTGAACGCTTTTTAACCTTTCCGGAAATGAAAAGCCATACCGGTGAGGAAATGGCAAATCAGGTGTTGCAGTACTTACATGAAGTTTGTAAGCTAAACTTTTCAAAATGTAGGGGTCAATCTTACGACAACGCTGCAAACATGTCTGGGCGTTATAAGGGGATGCAGCAAAAAATTCTAGAATCAAACAAGTTTGCTATATATGTGCCCTGTGCGGCTCATTCACTAAATCTGGTAGGCCGACGTGCTGTTGACTGCTGTCAAGAGGCTGTTAATTTCTTCTCTACAGTGCAGTTGCTCTATACTTTTTTTCAGCCTCAACCAGCCGGTGGAAAATTCTTAAAGGTTGTAATGGAAATGAAAGTGTCTTAAAATCCCTCTCTGATACCAGATGGAAGGCGCATGCTATGGCAACAGCAGCAATTTTGAAATCTTTCCTTAAAATTTTAGAAGCGTTAGAATGTATAGCCAAAGACCAGTCACAAAAGGGAGACACTAGAAGAGAAGCAAATAATATTGCAAATAAGATGCAAGAGCTAGAATTCGTTTTTATGTTGAATTTTTGGAATGAGATTTTGTAAAATTTTCATAGAGTAAGCCAAGTTCTACAAAATGAGGATGTGAACTTAAAAACATGTGCAGATCTGTATGGTCATTAGCTGACCAACTGTGCACTTCACGAGATAAATTTGAAAGATATGAAGCAGCTACAAAGGATATGCTACCAGATGTTGATTACAAGGCAGCTCAAACTCACAAACGTATGAGAAAGAAGGTACCCAGTGACGGAGATGCACCAGGAGTATATCTGAATGCCAGGGATAAATTTCGTATCACCACCTTTTACACAATTATTGATAAACTTGAAACTGAGATAAGAAGAAGAGGAGAGATATACTGTATAAAGAAATAGCAGAGAGGTTTTCTTTTCTAAGTGATGTGCCACATAATGCCACTTCATCATCTACTGAAATTGAAAGGTATTCTCAGTGCTGTCAAAAGCTGATTGATGCTTACCCAGAGGATTTCAACACTAATTTCTCAGCTGAGCTTCAGCAGTTTCACTTATATGTGCACCATAAGTTCAGTGCAACAAAAAATGTAAAAACAAGATTCAGTCATGCTGAACTTTATAAAATGATTGTAGAAGACAATATTGAGTGTGCCTTTCCAAATGTTGATATTGGCTTTCGTATATTTTTAACATTAATGGTCACAAATTGCTCAGCTGAGCGTTCATTTTCTAAGTTGAAGTATATTAAAAATCCCATCAGAACAACTATGCAACAAGGCAGGCTGGCTGCCTTATCTCTACTAAGTATAGAAGCAGATGTGTTACATAAGACTAGTTTTGAGGATCTGATCAAAGACTTTGTAATTAAAAAAAGTAGGAGAAAACTTTTCAACTATAAATAAAGTGGACATATACAAAAATAAACATTATTTTCCATCTTACTGTAAATTTTGTTTAATTTCGAAAAATAACATTTTATTTTATGGTTTATTATTGTTTATATTTTGAATTACATATATATATGGGGGGCACCAAAATCTTTTAAGTGCTTAGGGCCTCTTAGGGTCTTAATCCAGCCCTGACTAAGAAATAAGCAACACAATACCAAGGAACATTATGTATCACTAAGAAATAAGCAACACAATACCAAGGAACATTAAGTATCACTAAGAAATAAGCAACACAATACCAAGGAACATTAAGTATCACTAAGAAATAAGCAACACAATACCAAGGAACATTAAGTGACACTGAGGAATTAGCATCACTTCACCAAAGAACATTAAGTATCACTAAGAAATAAGCAACACAATACCAAGGAACATTAAGTATCACAAAGAAATAAGCAACACAATACCAAGGAACATTAAGTATCACTGAGGAATTAGCAACACAATACCAAGGAACATTAAGTGACACTGAGGAATTAGCATCACTTCACCAAAGAACATTAAGTATCACTAAGAAATAAGCAACACAATACCAAAGAACATTAAGTATCACTAAGAAATAAGCAACACAATACCAAGGAACATTAAGTATCACTAAGGAACAAAGTCAACAACTCACCTACAGTACTGACAGGCCTTTCTGGATGAGACGGCTATCACGCATTTCTTCTCGTAAGGGCAAGTGAACCCCTTGTGGGCGTTGTTCTGCACCGACCGCCTGAAGAACGCCTTGCAAGAATCGCAGGAGAGGCCGCCGAAGTGCATGGATTTGGCCACGTCACCGCACACGCCGCACTCCTTGTTTCCACCAGATCGGCCAGGGCTGAGGAAATTGGAACTGCTTTAGGGCGATTTACACGGGTGGTAATTATGTATGTACCGCATATTTTGGAGAAGAAATCATGGAAGGAAGTAAATAATGTGGTTTAATTACACGTAGAAAGAAGAAATTTTAGTAGGTATATTCTCTGAAGGCATTATAGTAGGTATATCCTATGAAGACATTTTCGTACAATATAAAACAAACTGGAAGATGACTTAGACACAGGTTACAGTATTGTTCTTATGAGACTGTACCACTGTAATAATCAACTGTACCATATTTGTTGACATTTCTGAATCAAGTTATGAAGGCTGACTAATCACAAGTTACAAAGAATTGAACTGTAACCTGCGTCGACATTTATGAATCAAAGCTATGAATACAAAAAAAAATTCACATGTGTTATTAATTGTCCAGGCACAGTCCCCTTCACTAGTGAGTTCACAGGGGCTCGTCATATAGCCTAGGTACAGTCCCCTTCACTAGTGAGTTTACAGGGGGCTCGTCATATAGCCTAGGTACAGTCCCCTTCACTAGTGAGTTTACAGGGGCTCGTCATATAGCCTAGGTACAGTCCCCTTCACTAGTGAGTTTACAGGGGGCTCGTCATATAGCCTAGGTACAGTCCTTCACTGATGAGTTTACAGGGGCTAGATCATATAACCCTAGGTACAGTCCCTGAGTGAGTTTACAGGGGCTGCGTCATATAGCCTAGGTACAGTCCTTCATAGTGAGTTCAAGGGGCCTCGTCATATAGCCTAGGTACAGTCCCTTCACTAGTGAGTTTACAGGGAGCTCGATCATATAACCTAAGTACAGTCCCTTCACTAGTGAGTTTACAGGGGCTGCGTCATATAGCCCCTAGGCACAGTCCCCTTCACTAGTGTGTTTACAGGGGCTGGTCATATAGCCTAGGTACAGTCCCCTTTACTAGTATGTTTACAGGGGCTGGTCATATAGCCTAGGTACAGTCCCCTTTACTAGTATGTTTACAGGGTCTCGTCATATAGCCTAGGTACTGTCCCCTTCACTAGTATGTTTACAGGGGCTCGTCATATAGCCTAGGTACAGTCCCCTTCACTAGTGTGTTTACAGGGGCTTGTCATATAGCCTAGGTACTGTCCCCTTCACTAGTATGTTTACAGGGGCTCGTCATATAATACCGTACAGTCCCTTCACTAGTGAGTTTACAGGTGCTCGTCATATAGCGAGTACAGTCCCTTTCACTAGTGAGTTCTGAGGGGCTGGAATCATATGTACGTACAGTCCCCTTCACTAGTGAAGGTTTACAGGGGGAGGGCTGGTCATATAACCTAGGTACAGTCACTCACTAGTGATGTGGGTTTACACAGGGCTCGTCGCCTGTAACCCTAGGTACAGTCCTTCACTGGTGAGTTTACAGGGGCTGCGTCTTATAGCCTAGGTGATCCCTTCCTAGTGAGTTCACAGGGGCTAAATCATGTATAGCCTAGAGTACCAGTCCTTCACTAGTGAGTTTACAGGGGCTCGTCATATAGCCTAGGTACAGTCCCCTTCACTAGTGAGTTTACAGGGGGCTCGTCATATAGCCTAGGTACAGTCCCCTTCACTAGTGCGTTTACAGGGGCTCGTCATATAGCCGAGGTACAGTCCCCTTCACTAGTGCGTTTACAGGGGCTCGTCATATAGCCGAGGTACAGTCCCTTTCACTACTGCGTTTACAGGGGCTCATCATATAAACATTCCACAAGTCATTACATTGAGATATTTGTTTTAATATTGTTTTAATTTGATTCCACAGTAAGTTTACGATTGTGAATTTCTGTCTGTCGAATGTAAACAAACACAGGGCTGCCACACTCCACAAAACCTGACGAGCCCCTGTAAACGCACCAGTGAAGGGGACTATAAGTACTGCCGACAAATAAAGTCATTACATAAAATAATCATGACTACAGGAATAAACTATGAAACCTCACCTGACAAGTTTAAGTTATGTAAACAAAGAAAAGACGGCTGTTATCTTGTATACAGCAAAATCTCTATTTAATGGGCCGTATGGAGGGGAAAGTCCGTTATATCGAGGGTCCGTTAGATACAAAACCTCTATTTAACGAACTATATCCCAGGTAAAGGTACACTATCTTCTCTCTGTCATTCTAGGTAAATTAATCTGCACGTCATTATTAACTGGAAATAAACAAAACACCTGCGGCTAAATGCACGGATGTATCTCTTTACCATGTCTCTCGGGATTGTGTGTGTGTGTGTGTGTGTGTGTGTGTGTGTGTGTGTGTGTGTGTGTGTGTGTGTGTGTCTCCCTGTGTATGTGTATGCATGTGTAATAATAATAATAATAATAATAATAATAATAATAATAATAATAATAATAATAATTAATGGTTTATTAAAAGAACCTGGCAGCCAAAAGGTTAAAAATATATACAGTTAACCCTCACTTTACGCGGTTAATGTAACCCGGAGGGTACCGCGGAAAGTGAGGAACGCGTAAAGTGAATAACATAACATTTGGGATTAATTGAAATAGAGTCCAGGCCGACCCCCAAACTCCACTTTTTGACGACACACAACTATGTTGTAGTAAAAATATTATCTTAACTTTATGATGGCATGCACACACAATTAATAATTAAGAGAAATATCAATAATATTAGGTTTTTTAACACTTACATTAGTAGAAAAGATGGCTGGGCACACGGGGATGGGCGGTTGGTTCCGAGGCAGAGGGCAGATTATTGGCCCTCACCTGTATCACTTGTATCAATTGTATCACTATCCACCACAGAGGCTTGCAGGGCCTCTTTGTCAAACCCCCCAAAGTTCATATAAGTCCATATCCTCACTATAATTATCACTATCACTGACTTGGGCCGGCTGTAGTGGGTGGCGGGTGAAGAACTGGTAATGTTTTGATGACTGGGCGACCTTGTGCGCACCATTTTCGCGCCTCTTACACAACATGGCGGATGGCGGGAGGTTTGGATCCAAAAATGGCGCGGCTTGCCAGCCGCTCTCCGCGTAATGGGGTACACGCACCGCGGAATGTGAGCATGTTAGGTTCCGGCAGGGCACCGCGTTAACGGTGAACCGCGGAATGCAGGACCGCGTAATGTGAGGGTTGACTGTAGTTACATAATTGGGGAATGGGTCACTTGATTGACAAATAATATACAAGTAACATAAGTGATACAAATATGATATATAATAACTAGGTGGGGAGAAGGTCAAACTCAGTGCCGGATTTAGACCTGTGGAGGCCCATGGGCAGCCTCTTTGTGGAGGCCCCCCTCATTATAACTACCCAAGAGGGTGGGGTGGCGAGTGAAGCGAACCTAAACGTCTGGGAGTTCTGGGGGGCGCTGTAAGCCCCCCCCGGGAAAATTTTGAAATTTGAACATTTCTTTGGAGAAGTGACAATTCTCTCTCTCATTTTACATCTGCAAGATATGTTTATGTCTACTCGTGGGAAGTTCACGAATCATGGGCGACGCAAGTCTCCTCTTTAATCGACAGACACATGACAACCGATGTGCAGATACTACACGACCCAACCTCCTCCGACCGACTGCCAACAAACACAGCGCCCTGATGGTATTCGTAATGGAAGTGATAATGAAAAAAATATTTTATTTATTTTTTTAATCTCAATTTCGTTATTCCATGTAGTTCATTTTTAATCAATATATGTTTGTGGAATTCGAAATACGGTATATTATTAGGAAAACCAGGTATTCATGAATTTCAAGGAGTAGCTAGCCTAATTTCTATCACGCTTCTTGCTGAACATAGTTTTATTTGACGGAATAGATAAACATGAATTTTAAAGAATGAAAATAAAAATAATCCAAATGAATAAACAAATAAATAAAATATTGTAATATGTGGAGGCCCCCAGATTGTGGAGGCCCCTGGGCAGCTGCCCACTTTGCCCACTCCTGAATCCGGCCCTGGTCAAACTACAGGGAATTTCAACATAGTGTGTGTGTGTGTGTGTGTGTGTGTGTGTGTGTGTGTGTGTGTGTGTCATGTTTCGAGTACAATATCTACATACTGTTATTAGCTCAGTACAGTATGCTAACACAAAACTACAGAAGTACTACAGTAGCAGGTTACATTTACTGTACTGCCACTTTAAGACTGTACTAGCACTACAGGAAGCTACTACAGCATGCAGTCTACAAGAATATCTTTAGTCTAACCTAACCTGACTTAATATAACCTGACCTGATCAATCAAAAAGGGCAAAATCAAACAAACCTAACCTAACCTAAATACCTTGTAGACCCCACGCTATAGAACTACCTACTATATTACCGCGTACCCAGGGCTACGAGAACCGGGACTACGACTATTTGTTACCGGAGCAAACTTTCTTCTAAAACTCGTACCCTGAAAAAAAATAATTATCACTCCTTTTCCCATCTTTACAATATGAGAGACTGGATTAAATATTTTTTATATTCCTCGGTGTATTATTTTATGTAAAATCAATAAACAGTGCGGTATCACACTCGACAGTCACTCACTCTCACAGCAATGAAAGAAATCTATCATGATCTTCTTTACCAACACCTGATACACTGTCACACACTATGGGGGGCCTCTGGCTCTTCAAAAACACAATCTCTGGTTACTGCACAAAAGAGAGTTGTACGGACAATGACCTACTTGAAAAAAACAGATCACACAAACGAAAAATTTGCTATATTGAAATTTTTAAAATTCGAAGATATTAACACTTACTGCTGTGCCCTCTTTGTTTACAAATTATCAATCACTTGCTTGACAATAATTACTTCCAGTTCCGGAATAATCAGAGATACAACTTAAGGCACCCAGAGCTACTAAGACCACCCCCCATGCGCTCCTCTCAGTCCCAGACCTCCATAAAATATCCCGGTGTGAAGGTGTGGAACAACTTACCCCCACCCATCCCAGCAAAGACTACGCTTCCTTCCTTTAAATCATCTCTAAAAAAATATCTGTTGTCGAAGTATTAATATTTCTTGTAACACTTACTATATTTACAGTACCTGCTTTTATTGTACCATCAAATCCGTTTTATTGGAAATTATCATGTAAATAAATAAGTAATTACCATTGCAGTAAACATAATTGACAACTAGACACAATCCTGACAGCTCTGTCCTCTTGTTCAACCTTATTACTGTACACCCCAGGTTGTACTGCTCCCCCATCATACTTCTGTTTTTAAAGTCCACTCTAATTTATATGTATATATATAAAAAATAATAAATAAATAAAATAAATAAATAATGAAGTGATAACCGTGGTAACATGTTGTTATTACTATCATGCTGTTGTACTATTCCAGATGATACTAAATGTTACATAATACTTCCTTGAGATAAATGTATAGTATATATCAGGTGCAGCTCAGGTTCTCAACTGGCTCAGCCATGTTAATATTGTTATTATTATCCACTCTGTATCTGTGTTCTTATGGCTAAATAAACTGTTACAATGTTTCAATCAAAAAACCATCCTGACAAGTGTGGTAATAAGTATATGCTGGATTAAAACTTAAATTACTTTGTCTGGTTAGCTTAAGTAGTGAGGTTAGGTTAGGTAAGGGTATCATTAGGCTGGTTCTTAGTTGGTTAGGTTAAGTGACAGTGGAGTATTCAAATAGCTCCAAGAATATAAATTATTTTGTCTGGTTATTTGGGAATTCTGGCAACTGTGCAGAAAAGGTGTTACCAGCTTTGATCCATGATGAAAGACATAGATATACTGGCACCTGTACAAAGTGTTCCTAAATTACTAAGTGGACTTGTACTGCCCACAAAGCCACAAGCCACATCTATCATATGAGTAATACAATAATGAACTTTTAGTGTGTGTGTGTGTGTGTGTGTGTGTGTGTGTGTGTGTGTGTTACAGTACATTAAATGCCTCCTTCCTTCCCATCTTACCAAAATGGTCCCTAATTCCCCCCGAGTGAACAGCCCTTTTAGCTCTATAAGACATCTCTGTTATATATTCCTTTCCTACTTGACTGAGTGTGATAAATTTGATCCTCATTATCTATACAAAAGCTTAGGATCACTTGCTAAGCTTACCCCAAGTGTGTAGAGCTGATTATAATCCTTAATCCGTGTTTCAGAATTCCTTAGTCTGCCCTCAAGTGTGGAGAACTGGAATGCACTGATGATGGCCCCCTGGACAGGTAAAAATCTCAATCGTTACCTGCTTAGGACCTACCTGGCGGGGGAAGTAGGCGAGTCACTGGAGGCGGGTGAAGGAGGAGACTGTGGGGATGGGAGTCTGAGGGAGTGGTGGGTACTGCTGGAACTGGGCGGAGTCAAGCTGCCCCGGCCTACGCCCACGCCGCCTCCGCTGAAAGCACCGCCGCCCACCATCATGGCGGTCATCACTAACACCTGGAAAGAAAAAAACACACGACCTTGAGTTGCTGGGGTCACATAGGGTCAAACATATACAGGGTCACAAACACAGGGTCAAACATAGGTAGTTAATGGAGAGTTGAGGAAAAAATAACAAACCTCGATGTATAGTTACAAAATTTTTACACATGAGCAACTGAAAGAAAAGTAAAATATTAGCACCACTCTATTATAAATTTAATATCCACCCACCCACACATCCAACCAACCATATCCACTTTCATAAACAATCTGCCATCAACCTGCATATCCATAAACTGCATATAAGCTAAACCCATTACAGATATATTACATTTCCCTACACAACCAGTATGTACATCTGTCAAACACACATATGAGACCATAACTCCACCTTGTATATCTTTACAAATCAATTAACATAAATATTTAACCCCTAGACTGTAAGATCTAACTCACTGTATTTTCACCTATACCTGTATGTCAATTAACCTGCGTATTCCTGTAACATTTTGTAATATCTGAATTTAAAGGGGTAGGAATTACTGTAGTGGTATTATTGTCTGGGGGATAGGATAGGTTTGGTTAGGATAGGTTTGGTTAGGATAGGTTTGGTTAGGATAGGTTTGGTTAGGATAGGTTTGGTTAGGATAGGTTTGGTTAGGATAGGTTTGGTTAGGATAGGTTTGGTTAGGATAGGTTTGGTTAGGATAGGTTTGGTTAGGATAGGTTTGGTTAGGATAGGTTTGGTTGGGGTACCATTAGGGTGGCTCTATAAAGGTAACACACTGTCCTACATAATTAAACACTGAACTAGTAAACAACTAAACAATGGGGACAATCTTATCATTATTTACTTTTTAGCACTGGACATCCACTCTTAGATTGCTTGTCAAGATAACCACCTGAAGATTAGCCCCCCGCGACCCCCCCTTCCCACACTTATTTCACCTTAAGATAAACCACACTAATGCTAACCTAACCTAATGCTAACCTAACCTAACATTAACCTAACCACCTTACATGCTAACCTAACCTAGCATCACCACCTAACCTAACACTAACCTAACCCAACCTATCCTGCCTTAACCTAACCTAACCACCTTACATGCTAACCTAACCTAGCATCACCACCTAACCTAACACTAACCCAACCTATCCTGCCCCAACCTAACCTAACCTAACCTATCCTGCCCCAACCTAACCTAACCCAACCTAACCTATCCTGCCCCAACCTAACCTAACCCCTTGATCTAGATAGCATTAGGGTGTTTACTCATCAGTGAAAGAAGCTGGTGGAGGAACTAAGCTTCAATCATGAGGTGAAATAAGCTGGTGGAGGCTCTAAGCTTCAATCATGAGGTGAAATAACCTGGTGGAGGCTCTAAGCTTCATGTGACTTTTTATATCAGCTTACTGCACAGTCAACACACAGCTTAATTAAATCGTTACAAAATCAAGCATAAAACTTGCCAAATGACCCCAGCTTAAGCTTGAAGTAACCCTATGTTTCCAGAATACAGTGAAACCTCGATATAATGTACTTTCATCTCTATACAGTTCATTATAAAGAAGTTTCACATATAACGGACCCTCGATATAATGGACTTTCATCTCTATACAGTTCATTATAAAGAAGTTTCACATATAACGGACCCTCGATATAATGGACTTTCATCTCTATATAGTTCATTATAAAGAAGTTTTACATATAACGGACCCTCGATATAATGGACTTTCATCTCTATACAGTTCATTATAAAGAAGTTTCACATATAACGGACCCTCGATATAATGGACTTTCATCTCTATACAGTTCATTATAAAGAAGTTTCACATATAACGGACCCTCGATATAACGGACTTATGTCTATAGTTGGTTAAATAGAGGTTTCAGGGCATAATCTTCCTGTATAAAATTACACAAATTAACTCAACGAACAAATAAAGTAAATAATAATAATAATAATAATAATAATAATAATAATAATAATAATAATAATAATCTGTTTAACTAGCACAGCCATAATAATACTGTACTATGAAGGTTAGGTTAAGTTATGTTAGATTAAGTCAGGATAGATTAGATTAAGTCAGGATAGATTAGGTTAAGTCAGGTTCAACATAAACATTAACAATAATAACCACAATAACAACACCACCAAAGATATACACAAACATAAACACCAGCAGAATAATTATAAAAATATCACCTGATGTTCTACCACTTGTCACCCCCACACCACCCACCCACACCCACTCACCCCCCCACCCACCACCCACCCCCACCTTGGCACACACTCCTCAGCTTTACTCTGAGGGGCACCAGCCAAGACAATGTGTTGTGTGGTGAGGTGTGTGTGGTGTGTGTGTGTAACTAATAATAATAAAGGTTTATTGAAGAGCATTTGGCACACACACACACACACACACACACACACACACACACACACACACACACACACACCACACACACACACACACACACTAACACAAGCGTACAAACACGAGAGAGTTACTTTACTTCATTGTTAGCCCGGCTCTCTCCCCTAACTCCCCACACACACAGAGCAACACCTACACATTACACCCCCCACCCCCACCAGCTTCTCCCCCACCTCTCCCCTCCACACCCCCCTAGCAGCTTCTCCTCTCCCCCTCCCCACACACCCCCCAGCAGCTTCTCCCCACCTCACCCCCTCCCCAGCTTCTCCCCTCCTTCCCCCTCCCCAGCACCCCGAGAGTTCGTCCCTCCTCAAACACGCTATAAAAACATTCCTTGAAACAGACAGACAACGCCATCGAGAGAGAGAGAGAAGGAGACATTATCATGCTACCACTCACATCCCCTCCTCCTCCTCCTCCTCCTCCTCTCTCCTCCTCTTCTTCTTCTTCTTCTTCTTCTTCTTCTTCTTCTTCTTCTTCTTCTTCTTCTTCTTCTTCTTCTTCCTCCTCCTGGTGTGGATGCTAATGTGATTATCGTGTGTGTGTGTGTGTGTGTGGGGGGGGTTTTTTGTATGTGTCACGGGAACCAATCCACAGACTTTACAGACGCACATTAAAACACACACACACACACACACACACACACACACACACACACACACACACACACACACACACACACACAGGATGAATACAACAAACACACTAAAAAGGTAATTAAAGCAAAAACAAAATGGTAGTACAAAAATAAATAAACAAATAAATAAATAAAAATAGTTTGGTTTTAAATCAGCCAACTCTGACTACCACTACCACCACCACTACTACCACCACCATCACTACTACCACCACCACTACTACTACCACCACCACCACTACTACCACCACCACCACCACCACCACCACTACTCCCACACCACCACTACTACCCACCATCACTACTACCACCACCACCACCACCACTACTACCACCACCATCACTACTACCACCACCATCACTCCACCACCGCACCATCACCACCACCATCCCACTACCACCACCACCATCACCACCACCATCCTTCCACCATCACTACTACCACCACCTACTACCACCACCACACTACTACCAACCACCACCATCACCACCACCATCATACCACCACCACCGTCACCACCACCATCACTACCACCACCATCACCACCCACCACCACCACTACCACCACCACCTACTGCCACCACCACTACTACCATCACCACCCACCATCACTACCACCATCACCACCACCATCACTACCACCACCACCATCACCACCACCACCATCACTACTACCACCACCACTACTACCACCACCACTCTACCACCACCACCATCACCACCACCATCACTACCACCACCACCATCACCACCACCATCACTCACCACCACCACCATCACCACCACCACTACTACCCCACCACCATCACCACCACCATCACTACCACCACCACCATCACCCACCACCATCCACCACCATCACTACCCCACCACTACTACCACCACCACCACTACTACCACCACCACTACTCCACCACCACCACTCCACTACTACCCCACCACTGCCACCACCACTACTACCACCCCGTCCACCACCACATCCACCACCACCACCCACTGCCACCCACCACCATCGCCACCACCATCACCACCATCACCACCACTACTACCACCACCACCACCACCACCACCACCACCACCCACCACCACCACCACCACCCTGCCCACACCACCACCGCCACCACCACCGCCACCACCCACCCACCCACCACCCACCCACCACCACCACCACCACCACTACCACCATCACTACTACCCACCCACCATCACTACTACCACCACCACCATCACCACCACCACCACTACCACCCACCACCATCTCCTACCATCATTACCACCATACTGCTACCACCACCACTACTAACACCACCTGCTACCACCACCACCATCACCACCACCATCACACTACCACCACCACCATCACCACCACCACCCACTCCTACCACCACCACTCCACCCACCACCACTACTGCCACCACCACCACCACCACACCATCACTACCACCACCACCATCACCACCACCATCACTACCACCACCACCATCACCACCACCACCATCACTACCACCACCACCACTACTACCACCACCACTATTACCACCACCACCATCACCACCACCATCACTACCACCACCACCATCACCACCACCATCACTACCACCACCACCACCACCATCCACCCACCACTACTACCACCACCACCATCACACCACCATCACTACCCACCACCACCATCACCACCACCATCACTACCACCATCACTACTACCACCACCACTACTACCACCACCACCATCACCACCACCATCACTACCACCACCACCATCACCACCACCATCACTACCACCACCACCATCACCACCACTACTACCACCACCACTACTACCACCACCACCATCACCACCACCATCACTACCACCACCACCCATCACCCACCCCATCACTACCACCCCCATACCACCCACCATCACTACCACTACCACCACCACTACTACCACCACCACTACTCCACCACCACCATCACCACCACCATCACTACCACCACCACCCATCACCACCACCACACTAATCACCCACCACCCACCACTACTACCACCACCTACCCACCACCACCATCACCACCACCATCACTACCACACCTGCCATCACCACCACCATCACTACCACCACACCCCCACCACCATCACCCACCACCACTACTACCACCACACCCACCTCACTACCACCACACCACCACCATCACTACCACCACCACTGCCACCACCACTACTACCACCACCACTACTACCACCACCTACCACCACCACCACTACCACCACCACTACTACCACCACCACCACTACTACCACCACTACCACTACCACCATCCACTTACCACCATCACCACCACCATCACTACCACCATCCACCACCATCTGCCATCCCTACCACTACTACCACTTACCACCACTACACCAACCACCTGCACCACTACCATCACCACTTATCTTCACCACCACCATCACCTACCACCACCACCACCACCACCACCCACCCACCACCACCACCACCCACCACCACCACCATCACTACCATCACCACCACCACCACCACCATCACTACCACCACCATCACTACCACCACCACCATCACTACCACTACCACCACCACCACCACCACCACCAATCACTACCACCACCATCACTACCACCACCCACCACCACCAACACCATCACTACCACCACCACCACCACCACCACCATCACCACCACCACCACTCCTACCACCATACCACCACCACCACCATCCACCACCCCTCCTACCACCACCACCATCACCACTACCACCACCACCACCACCACCACCACCACCACCACCACCACCACTACCATCCACCACCATCTCCACCCACCACCACTACTACCCACCCTACCACCACCACCACCACCACCACCACCACCACCACCTACAACTATGGCCACTAACTACCACCATTACCTCTACCAATTTGTCGAGGAGGGAGAAGGGAGGGAATATGAGGAAGAGAACAGGGAGGAGAGAGGAAGAGGGAGAGAGAGGGAAGAGGGAGGAGGGGTTGGCCCACCGCCTTATGAGCATATCTCAACGTCAGACACACATTCACCACCACCTTCAGACTATCACTGCCTCTCTCTCTCCACCCATCACTCATAGCCACCCATCACCCATCTTCACTCATCTATCACCGATCTCCATCTATCACCCATTTTCATCCATCTCCACCCATCATCCACCTCCACCCATCACCCATTTCTACCCATCACCATCTATCACCCATCTCTACCCATGACCCATCTCTACCCATCACCATCTATCACCCATCTCTACCCATGACCCATCTCTACCCATCACCATCTATCACCCATCTCCACCCATCACCCATTTCTACCCATCACCATCTATCACCCATCTCTACCCATCACCATCTATCACCCATCTCCACCCATCACCCATTTCTACCCATCACCATCTATCACCCATCTCTACCCATCACCCATCTCCACCCATACCCATTTTCATCCACCACAACCGCATCCAGCCCATACGTGCACAAACAGTCCTTAAGAACAGCCCAGTCCCAACCATTGTAAAATTATCAATAACATGTAATAAATCAGTGTATTCACTCCCAGTAAACACTACTCCTTACACTGTCACTATGTTGAAATGAACTGTAGTTTGAGCTGATCCCCATCTAGTTATTATATGTCTTATTTGTGTCACTTATCACTTGTATATTATTTGTAATTCATAACCCATTCCCCAAATATGTAACTGTATATTTTCAGCCTTCTGGCTGCCAAGCTCTTTCAATAAACCGTTAATTATTATTATTATTATTATTATTATCACCCATCTCCACCCATCACCCATCTCCACCCATCATCCATCTCCACCCATCACCCATTTCTACCCATCACCATCTATCACCCATCTCTACCCATCACCATCTATCACCCATCTCCACCCATCACCCATTTCTACCCATCACCATCTATCACCCATCTTTACCCATCACCCATCTCCACCCATCACCCATTTTCATCCATCTCCACCCATCACCCATCTCCACCCATCACCCATCTCAACCCATCACCCATCTCCACCCATCATCCATCTCCACCCATCACCCATTTCTACCCATCACCATCTATCACCCATCTCTACCCATCACCATCTATCACCCATCACCCATTTCTACCCATCACCATCTATCACCCATCTCTACCCATGACCCATCTCTACCCATCACCCATCTCCACCCATCACCCATCTCTACCTACCACACATCTCTACCCATGACCCATCTCCACCCATCACCATCTCCACCCATCACCCATCTCCACCCATCACCCATCACCCATCTCCACCCATCACCCATCTCCACCCATCACCCATCTCCACCCATCACCCATCTCCACCATCACCCATCTCCACCACCATCTATCACCCACATGCAGGTTATGTTGTACAGTAGATTCCTGAGGGTTCATCTACAAGTAGCAGTAACAGGCAACAGAAATATGTAAAAGTAGCAGTAACAGCCAGTAACATCTACAAGTATCTTAACATATATGAGAGAGAGGAGAGGAAGAAGAGAGAGAGAGACTGTACTTGCCTCTGTGTGTGTGTGTGTGTGTGTGTCGAGAATACCAACTAACCCCACCCATAACAACTTTACATACACAGAAACACACACACACACACACACCCATCCTCCCCACACAGGAATGGCTCTCATCCCCACGCCTGCCTACAGTCAGTGTCTGGAGGGTCACAGAGTTGCATGATTCAGGCTCTGTCTGGTGGAGAGCTTTAACACGCACGCAATAAGGTGCTTTAAATGGCGTTAGGTTTTTCTATGCTGCCTTTGCGCCTGGGGCTCGGTCTCTCTCTCTCTCTTCAAATTAACTGTGGAAAAACTGCAACGAATTCGATTAAATTTTAACTGTGGAGAGTTTCTTTTACAGGAGAGTTTTGCACACAATTTTATAACCGAGTTTGTGTTGTTGTTGTTGTCTCTCTAGTTCTAGTGATGGGCAGCAGTGACTAGAAATGTATATATTTTGTGGGGGTGGGGGAATATTTTAAATAGGTTAGGTTAGGTATAAAAGCAAGGTAAGGTCAAGTCAGGTAAGGTAAGGTCAATTCAGGTAACGTAAGGTCAAGAGGGGGTCAGGTAAGGTCAAGTCAGTTAAGATTACAGACATTACCATAAACATTTATCTACCTTTCCAAACATAATAACAAACATTTTTATAAGCACTATGACCATGTAAACAAATTAAATAATATCAGATTCAAGAGACTGTCAACACATCGATATAAACCAGTTGTATTTCCTATGATTAAAATACAACAGTTTTCTCAATTGACTCATATACACACCCATATATACAGCCAGAATAAATCCCGGTATATAATGTATCATACAATCAGTATACTATGAATGTATAAACAAGTACTATAATACACCAAATATACTGTAATATACTCTAAGGGTTATATAAGAGATCACCTGAAGATTAACCACCCCAGCATATTTCACCAATTCCCATCTTTCTTACTATACAATTTCATTCATTCCTTCCTTCCTTCCTTCCTTTCTTTTTCCCACCAACTTATTCCCTTCAGCAACACACGGGAAAACAAAACCCACTCCACTGTACACTTCCAACCCATTCAACCCATTCTGTAAGTGGGTGGAGGAGGGGGTGCCCAATTTACTAGCCAGTCACGCGAACTCGAACCAGGAACAGTTAAGTGGGCGGAGGTGTTGCGACCACTCGGCAACCGTGCCCTTTAAAATTTATGATAATGAGATGCTGTTACAACACACACACACACACACACACACACACACACACACACACACACAACGGAAAGAGAGAGAGAGAAACATGTGAACCAACTTTTATGCAAATCATCAGCTAACAGTACAGTACTCACTCCCAGACCACTGCTACAAGAAGAGGCAGATGTGGCCTAGCACTGTATCCATCCCCAACCGGTTTGACACAACAAGAACAAGGTTTAATAATGCAAGCACATGGTCTAGTTACAAGCACATGGTCCTAGTTGCAAGCACATGGTCCTAGTTGCAAGCACAGTTTAGTTACAAGCACATGGTCTAGTTGCAGGCACAGTTTAGTTACAAGCACATGGTCTAGTTACAAGCACATGGTCTAGTTACAAGCACATGGTCTAATTGCAAGCACACACTGGCCATAACCTTTAACAAGCAGACTGACTGCAAGAAAAACACACAAATGAGTGTAGTCTCAGCCACAAGCAAACAATTCAAACACACTGCAAGCATAAAAAGCAAACAATGCACACACGCTCGTCCTTTCACTACAAGCATCGGGTACATTGTAAACCAGGCAGAAAATCTATCGTAAACAGCAAACAATCTATCAGATCTTGTCTACCTTGCAAACAATCACTAACTTATATTGCAAACATATTTTCTACCCTATTTTACAAACACACTTTCTACTTTATATTGCAACATATCCATCTGACAGTGCAAACAATTCTACTCTAAATTGCAAACACATTGTCTACATTACATTGCAAACAAAATCTACCCTAAATTGCAAGCAGAATCAACCATATATTGCAAGCACATGTACCTTAATTGCAAGCAGAATCAACCATATATTGCAAGCACATCTACCTTAATTGCAAGCAGAATCAATCATATATTGCAAGAATATCAACCCTTAATTGCAAGCACACTATCTAACCCAAACAACAAGCAAGCACAACCAGGTACAAACGTTGATAGCTAGTATGTAAATTAACTCAATCCTGCCAACAACCCAACACAACCACAATCAATCCTGCCAACAAGCCAACACAACCACAATCAATCCTGCCAACACAACCACAACAACCACAAACAATAATGATTCATATATCATTCCACCATAATCGCAAGCACATGACTGCAAGCAAGTGTGTGTGTGTGTGTGGGTGATAATCTCAAGGCAATACCTACCCCTTATTGGTCGGTCCAAGCTGTGTGTGTGACGCATACTATGTGGTATTTCAGGTGGGTGGGTGAGGTGGGGTGGGTGAGGTGGGGTGGACGTGTGTGTTTACTTATACACCCACATGCCTTGAGGGAGGGGAAGAGGAGGGAGGGGAAGAGGAGGGAGGGGAAGAGGAGGGGAGGAGGAAGGGTGAGGAGAGAGTTTTAGTACAGTTTGTCGATTCCGAGTAATTCAGTCAGGTCTTGACACTTCTCATTGCCACGCACAAAGGTTCATACACAAGGGGAGGGGAGGGAGATAGGGAGGAGGGAGATAGAGGAGCCAGGAGGAACAGAAATGTACAGGAAGTTATGTCGAATGAGTTACATGTATGTTGAAATATCCACACAAACACAGGTGAACTGACCGCGTACCTCTAGGCTGGCTGGTATGGGTATCAGAGGACAGTCAAACGCACGCTGAGTACAATCAAGTGTTCGGGTATCAAAAGAGGATAGACAAACGGACGCTGAGTACATTTGAGTTCCCTCGAGTCCTAACTATATACAGACATACAAACAGAGAGAGAGAGAGAGAGAGATATCAGATACGAGTGACAATGACAGACAGACAGACTGAGTTACACTACCCCTCCCCCCCTACCAGGAATAATATATGAACAGTTAACTACTAAAGTCAATTCACCTCTCCTCCTGAACTCTGAACCCAAAAAGATTCAAATTCGTGAACTCTGAACCCCAAAAGATTCAGATTCGTGAACCCTGAACCCCAAAAGATTCAGATTCGTGAACCATGAGCCCCAAAAGATTCAGATTCGTGAACCATGAACCCCAAAAGATTCAGATTCGTGAACTCTGAACCCCAAAAGATTCAGATTCGTGAACCCTGAACCCAAAAAGATTCAGATTCATGAACCCAAAGCAGCAGACTCATACCTTATTCTATCCATAAAAGCTTCGGATTCAAGAGTCTGAATCCGAACCCAGCACCAACATTTAAATCCCACAATAATGTTCAAGCCTCACCACGAACCAGGATGCGGTTACCAACCTCCCTCCCCCCCCACACCCCACCCCCACCCACCCCACACCCCTTTCCTGTCCAATCACTTCCAAGAATATCATAGTAAATTCCACCAATCATAACCCTTGATTAGTGGCTGAAGAACAATATTTCAAGAACATAATGAACACACGATAACAATGGCTTACACTAGTGGTGGCAATACGTACAGTGGAAACAATGAACACGCTATGCAAGGTAGTTTAAATAATGCAACATAACGTCTGCCACTGGAGAACTCATACATTTACTTTGTTCAGCCAGTACAACCAAGTGGACGCAGATATTATACTCGTAAACTCACACGGCCAAAAGGCGTCGAGGAATTGAAAATATTTGGTTACAGGATCCAATCTATCAGAGGAGCCGAATGACGGTGTGGCCATCGTCATAAAAAAAAAGAGATGTCCACCACAGAATCATAGACGACTTCACCTCTGAAACTCTCGCTGTTCAAATCAACCTGACGACAAGACCAATGATAATAGCCACAACTTACCTCCCAACACGCAGGGACTACCTACCTTACGGGGACTTCCACAGACTTCTATCATACCACCAATAGATGATAGAGGACAAGGAAGAAGCCCATAACAGACATAGAGCCCAGCTAATAGGCCCAGACTTCCCCTCGTTCTACAGTAGGAACTCAGCCACTACTCCAGATATAGCAATAACAAACGGCAGACGCTTCCACAACTACCTCTTTGAACAAGGCCCTGTAACCTCCAGCGACCACCTACCTATAATCATGACCACGGAGGAACGCCAAGCAGACCGACTGGGAACTATTCAACGAAAAGGCTACAGCCAAACTTGAGGCCAAGGACATGACAATCCTGCAGACCATAGGCAGTCAGCAAATGAACAAAATAGATGAAGAAATCAACACATAGTGTGAATCCATAGGAACGGCCTACCAGGAGGCCACGCCTCTCAAACGCAACAGAACTCTCCCACACCCACAACAGACTCCAGAACTCATAGCCCTCAAAGAGAGCTCAGGTTCTCAACTGGCTCAGCCATGTTAATATTGTTATTATTATCCACTCTGTATCTGTATTTTTCTGGCTAAATAAACTGTTACATATTCAAATCAACCAGTTTCAACTGCTACAACAGAGAGCCGAGACCCATGGTTGGGACATCGTAAGCTACAATACATACAGAAGAATCCGGGAGGAAATAAAAACAAGATATCTGGAACAAAGCAACCTTAAATGGGCCGAAATAGTTGAACAACTCTCACATACATACAACGATCCAGGAGAGTTCTGGCGTCGAGTTAAGAGATTGAAAGGTTGCAGCCATAACGGGTCATCATATATAACTGACCACACAGGAGGTAAAATATATGACGACCAAGACAAAGACCCATATTGAGGGACATATGGAGGAACATCTTCCGAATCACAAATGAAGAGAACAGGGGATTCGATGGTACCCACGAGGAGCTCGTCCTTGATGAACTCCGGGGCCAGACACACCGCACTCAGCCTTCCCCTGAAATCATGAGGAAGGATCTGAGAGTGGACAGCCCACTACCCAAACCAATCACCTCGGAAGAACTCAACACAGCCATCTCCAATACCAAAAATAAAGCCCCTGGTTATTCAGGCATCACCCAGGAGATCCTGAGCCACATAAACAACCCGACCATGGAGAGACTGAGAACCACAATGAACGCTTGCCTGGCCTCGGGTTATTTCCCAACAAAATTCAAAGAGGCCATTATTACCCTAACAAGGAAAGAACTCCGCCGTCCCACTAAACTAGACCGATCTCCCTCCCTGAAGTACCTGGAAAAATTCTAGAAAAAAATCATCAGTAACCGTCTGAGAAATCACCTGGAAACGACCAACAGAGCCAATTGCAGACAATTCGGGTTCAGGAAAGGGAAGTCCACCTCAACAGTGATAGCCCTGGCATGTGAGAACATAGCCAGAGCCGCGGCGAGTGGTAGACAATGTAATCTAACTCTCCAGGATGTAGCGAAGGCATTTGACAAAGTCTGGCATGACGGTCTAAAATATAAGCTCCTCCAACTCGGACTTCCCACCAACATCGAAAAATGCTTTGCAACTTCCTTGACGGCAGGAATGCCAGTCTGAGGGTAGGACAAAACACAGGAGAGACCGACTCAGTCGTGAGCGGAGTCCCTCAGGGCAGCGTCCTCTCCCCCACCCTATATATCATCTACACAAGTAACACCCCGCCTCCCACTGGAATAGGTAACGAAGATATTATGTATGCAGATGACATCAATCAAATAACAACACATCAAGGAAAATCGCGAGCATTACAGGTCGACAACACCAGGCGGGAAATAGAAAGGGTAAATAACTATGGAAAAAAAATGGAAAATCAAAACCATTCTCCCGAAATTCACAGTAATACCCTTATGCAGGAGGAACACCCACCTATTAGTAACATATAATGCCCAGATAGAGTACACAAGCAGAGGCACCCTCCTGGGCCTACATATATCCACGATAGGTTACTCCCACCATGTCCACACCAGGAAGGAAGAGGCAAGAAGAGAGCTGAGAAACTATACCGCTTTAAAGCGCTTCCTGAGAAAATAAAACCCCGCCTGGTGACATCATTTATCACACCGATATTAACTTACCCAGCAGTACCTCTTCATACTATGAGCACCACTCAAATATTAAAATTACAGGTGGTCCAAAATGAAGCCCTAAGATTCGTCACAGGTGAAAGATACCCCTTCACCAGAACCACAGCCAAGATACATAGAGACCTGAGAATAAAACTCATCAACCAGCAGCTGCACAACCTGGCCAGCAGAATCTGGCACAAGATAGAACGATCAGAGCAAGAACTCCTTCAAAGACTCCCACCAGATAACGACAACAACCATACATGGTTCCCAAAAAATTACCAAATCTCAAAAGGTCCATTACCACCCCCGATCCATACGGCCAGGCAATAGACAACCTCCCTAGACCAGCATCTGCCAGTAGCGTCGGCGGAATATGAAATAAGGCCCTTAAAACACACATATATGGGACAGGGTGGGATGTCTAGTGCCTGTACCGACAGACAATAACTAACCCATGACACAACCCTGACACACTATTAGCTTAGCAAGGCGGTCAGCCCGCCCTCTCTTACCTCCTCCTAAACTTCTTCAATTTCCAAACTATAAACTTCCTTCCCCCACCTCTAATCTTCTCTATCTCTACAAACAAAAAGTGGAACCCACCATATTACGGACTATATTGAGTGGACAGTTTCGTTATATCGAGGTCCGTGACATAAAACCTCCCATTAACGGACTATACAACAAAGAACAGTCCATTATATCGAGGCTTTACTACGGGTATCTTTTACAGCACTTCTCGAGTATAAGAGAAAAAACAATTCATTTAAAAGGTGACATGAACAAAATGAGAGAGGGGGTATTGGGGTGGTGAGTGGGCTGGAGTGGGTTGGTGGGCGAGTGGGGTGGATGAGAGGGGTGAGGTAGGCAGGTGAGAGAGAAGGGTGGGTTGGGTAAGGTGGGTGAGTGAGAGGGATGAAATGGGTTGGTGAGAGGTGGGCTATGGGTGGGCTAGTGAGAGAGGAGAGGTGGGCTAAATATAAGATCAACAAGAAGGCTTACTGTATATATGAATATTTGTCGAGTATCAGGGGAAGGTATTCACGAGTATCAGGGGAGGATATTTGCGAGTATCAGGGGAGGATATCTGCGAGTATCAGGGGAGGATATCTGCGAGTATCAGGGGAGGATATCTGCGAGTATCAGGGGACAGAAATATGAGGTGTTTTTCCTTCCTATAAATACAACTGACACACACACACAATGTTTGCCAACATATGTGGCTTCAGGGCTTCATGTGGTGGTTTCAGAGCATCATGTGGTGGCTGTCTATATTTGAAGCTGTCTTTAGATTTACTCCAACCTGTGTTCCTTGATTTGATGAACAGTTCAGAGAGTTTGTAGTTGGCACGATGGTGTGTGTGTGTGTGTGTGTGTGTGTGTGTGTGTGTGTGTGTGTGTGTGTGTGTGTGTGTGTGTGTGTGTGTGTGTGTGTGTGTGTGTGTGTGTGTGTGTGTGTGTGTGTGTGTGTGGGGGGTGGTGGTGGGTGGTGGGTGGGGTGGGGTGTGGGGGGGGGTGTGTGTGTGTGTGTGTGTAAAGATGACAGAACTGAATCTACTTGAGAGCCATCGAGGTTTAAAAATCACACACCACTTCATCCTTGACCACCGAGGTCAAGACGTGCCACCTGTCCTCCGGAGCAGCCAGGTCAACTGAAGTTGGCCCATACCAACTCCCTCCTGAACCCTCTCCCCACCGGAATATCAACAAGTTCATGCCAGAAGTTACTATTTCATTTAGGAAAGGAATGGAACCAGTGTTAAACAGAGGGTGAACAGTGGTGAACAGTGCTTAAGTCAGTGAGAACAACTCAACAGTAACAGTGGTACCCAGTTGACCTTCACAGTGAGGTCCCAGGTACCAGTGATAACAGCCCAACCCAACAACCAGCGATGTGTTAATCCGTCTACGATAGGAAGGCCTGGAACCACACCTCACTCATAGAACACCGTCTGTGGGGAACTACTACACCACGTGAGGCCCTCATAACACCATCTGTGAGAATTACTACCACGTAAGAACATAAGAACATAAGAATGGAGAAACTGCAGCAGGCCTATTGGCCCATACTGGGCAGTCCGTTTACCAACCCCTATTGCTCATATGAGCATCCAACCTATGTTTGAAGCAATTCAGCGTATTCGAGTTAATGATGATTTTGGTAACTTGTTCCATTCATCCACTACTCTGTTTCCAAACCAGTGTTTACCTATTTCACGCCTAAATCTAAATTTGTCTAATTTAAAACCATTGTTACGAGTTCGCTCCTGGTTGGATAATTTGAACCTTTGTAATGTCCTTTGTTTAGCCCTGTCTTCCACACACCTCTATCAGGTCGCCCTCGCTCTACGTCTCTCGAGGAGTGCAAATTAAATCTTTACCTGTCTCTATACTCAAGGTTCCTAATGCCCGGGATTAGTCTTGTCATTCTCCTCTGAATTCTTTCCAAGGATTCTATATCCATTCTGTAATACGGTGACCAGAACTGAACTGCGTAATCCAGATGTGGTCTCACAAGAGCAAGATACAGTTTTAGGATGACCTCCCTAGTCTTGTAACTAACACTCCTTTGTATGAACCCAAGTACTTTATTAGCCTTGTTACGGCAAAAACACATTGTTTACTTGGCTTAAGGTTCCTACTTATCATTACTCCCTAAATCTCTCTCGCAGTCGGATTTCTATGGCATCGTTGTTCATCTGGTATCTGGTTCCTGAGGCCTCATAACACCATCTGTGAGGGAATTACTACACCACGTGAGGCCCTCATAACACCATCTGTGAATTACTACATGAGGCCTCTCTTAACACCATCTGTGAGGGAATTCCTACACGTGAGGCCCTCATAACACCATCTGTGAGATTACTACACCGTGAGGCCCCTCATAACACCATCTGTGAGGAATTACTACCACGTGGCCCGCATAACACCATCTGTGAGGAATTACTACACCACGTGAGGCCCTCATAACACCATCTGTGAGGAATTACTACACCACGTGGAGGCCCCTCCATAACACCATCTGTGAGGAACTACTACACCACGTGAGGTCCCTCCTAACACCATCTGGGAGGGAGTTACTACACTACGTGTTTGCTGTTCAACACCTACATTAATCTGTATGTTCACCTTTCTCTAATGGAGGCTTTGTTAAACCACCAATGTATGTAATAAGTCATTTATGCCCAATGTATATTTTCAGCCTTCCGGCGCAGAACTTCAATAAACCGTTAATTATTATTATTATTATTATTATACACACACATACATACACACACACACACACACACAGGGTCGTATAAGGTCAACAAGTTCCAGGCGAATTGGTTGTCTAGCCGACCTACCGGGAAGATTTGACATAATCACAAAACAGCAGGATAATTACTGTACTGTACAGTGGACCACTACAGCAGATGATACTACGTACCGTGACCACTCAGAAACGGATGGTAACTGTGCTGTGTACCGTGGACCACTACAGCAGGATGATAACTGTACTGTACCATGGACCCACTTCATGGGATGATGCTGGCCGCACCATGCGCCGTGGACCACTACAGCGGGATGATAACTGTACTGTACCGGTAGGACCGCTACGGCAGGATGATAACTATGCTGTACCGTGGACCACTACAGCCAGGATGATAACAACTGTACCGTGGACGCTACAGCCAGGATGATGCTTGTACTGTACCGTGGACCACTGCATTCGGGATGATAACTGTACAGCGCGGTTTTTGGCGGGATGATAACTATGCTGTACCGTGGACCACTACAGCGGATGATAACCGCTGGCCGCCGGACCACTACGGCTGGGATGATGCTGTATGCTGTACCGTGGACCATACAGCGGGATGATAACTATGCTGTACCGTGGACCCTACAGCGGGATGATAACTGTGCTGTACCCACCGTGGACCGCACAGCAGGATGATAACTGTACTGTACCGTGGACCACTACGGCGGGATGATTGCTGTACTGTACGTGGACCACTACAGCAGATGATAACTGTGCTGTGCGGTGGACCACTACAGCAGGATGATAACTGTACTGTACCGTGGACCACTACAGCAGGATGATAACTGTACTGTACCGTGGACCACTACAGCAGGAGGATGATAACTGTGCTGTACCGCCGGACACTACAGCAGGATGATAACTGTACTGTACCGTTGGGACACTGGCAGGATGATAACTGTACTGTACGTGGGACCACACTACAGCGGATGATGGCTGTGTGCTGTACCCGTGGACCACTTCACAGCAGGATGATAACTGTGCTGTACGTGGACACTACAGCGGGATGATGGCTGTACTGTACCGTGGACGCTACAACCGGGATGATAACTGTGCTGTTACCATGGACCACTACAGCAGGATGATAGCTGTACTGTACCGTGGACCACTACGGCGGGATGATAACTTTGTTTTCTGTACCGGCGGACACTACTGGCGGGATGATAACTGCTGTACGTTGGACCACTACAGCAGGATTGTCGCTGTACTGTACCGTGGACCACTACGGCGGGATGATAACTGTACTGTACCGTGGACCACTCTGTGGGATGATAATACTGTACCGTGGACCACTACAGCAGGACTCAGGCCGCTGTGCTGTACGTGGACCACTACAGCAGGGGATAACTGTGCTGTACCGTGGACCACTACAGCGGATAATCTTCTTTAATGCCAGAAGTGGGACCCACTACAGCAGGATGATAACTGTACTGTACCATTGGACCACTACAACCGGGATAACTGTATGCTGTACCATTAGTTTTCACAGCAGGATGATTGTTACTGTACTGTACCGTGGACCACTGTGGGATGATAACTGTACTGTACCGTGGACCACTACAGCAGGATGATAACTGTATATTGCCGTGGATTCACTACGGCGGGTGTGCTGTACTGTACCGTGGACCTACGGCGGGATGATAACTGTACTGTACCGTGGACGCTACGGCAGGATGATAACTGTACTGTACCGTGGACACTACGGCAGGATGATTACTGTACTGTACCGTGGACCACTACAGCAGGATAACTGTACTGTGCCAAATGGACACTGCGGCGGGATGATAACTGTGCGTGGTCCACTTCGTGGGATGATAACTGTACCTTTTGCGTGGGGCCACTACGAGCAGGGATGATAACTGTGCTGTACCGTGGACCACTACAACCAGGATGATAACTGTGCTGTACCGTGGACCACCTACAGCGGGATGATAACTGTACTGTACCGTGGACCACTACAGCAGGATGATAACTGTATGCTGTACCGTGGACCACTGCAGCAGGATGATAACTGTACTGTACCGTGGACCCACTGGCAGGATGATTTTGTACTGTGCCATTGGACCACTACAGCGGGATGATAACTGTACTGTACCGTGGACCACTACAGCAGGATGACAACTGGCGCTGTACCGTGAGGACCACTACAGCGGGATGACCGCTGTACTGTACCGTGGACCACTTTCTGTGGGATGACCGCACAGCGCTGTACGCGTGGACCACTACAGCAGGATGGTGGCTGTACCGTGGACCACTACAGCGGGATGATAAACATGCTGTACCGTGGACCACTACAGCAGGACGGTTAACAGCGCTGGCGCAGTGGACCACTGCAGCAGGATGATAACTGTGCTGTACCGTGGACACTACGTTGCTGCAGCTGCTGCCTTGCCAGGCGGACCACTACGGATGGTGCTGTGCTGTGCCGTGGACCACTACAGCTGGGATGATAACTGTACTGTACCGTGGACCACTACGGCGAGGATGATAACATGCTGTGCCGGCGGATACTGCAACCCAGGTTCGATAACTGTGCTGTGCAGGTGGACCACTACAGCGGGATGATAACTGTGCTGTACCGTGGACCACACTACAGCGGGATGATGGCTGCGCAGCGCGTAGGACCACTACAGCGGCTGGCTGCGTGGGACCACTACCCAGCGGGATGATGCTGTGCTGTGCCGTGGACCACTACAGCGGGATGATAGCGCCCGCGTGGACCACTACAGCAGGATGATAACTGTATGCTGTACTGTGGACCACTACAGCGGGATGATGGCTGCTGTACCGTGGACCGCACCACAGCCGGGATGATAACTGTACTGTACCAGGCTGGACCACTGCAAACCAGAGGATGATAACTGCTGTACCGTGGACCACTACAACTGGGATGATAACTGTGGCGCTGTACCGTGGTTCCTGGCGGGATGATAACTTCAGCGCCTTTACCCAAGCCGGACCACTACAGCGGGATGATACTGTACTGTACGGTGGATACTACAGCGGGATGATAACTGTATGCTGTACCGTGGACCCCACTACAACTTGGGTGGTAACTTCTATGCCAGCGCGGACCACTTCGGCGGAATGGCTCAACTGCTGTACCGTGGATTTTCTGACGGGATGATGCTGTGCTGTGCCGATTTTCCGGCGGAATGATAACTTCCTTGCTGGCCACCGTGGACACTACGGCGGGATGATGCTGTACTGTACCGTGGACCACTGCAGCAGGATGATTACTGTGCTGTACCGTGGACCACTACAGCGGAATGATAACTGTACTGGCCGCGGTGGACCACTACAGCAGGATAACTATTGTACCGTGGACCACTGTGGGATGATAACTGTGCTGTACCGTGGACCACTGTGGGATGATTACTGTGCACAGCGCGTGGATACTACAACGGGACGGCTGTGCTGTACCCAATGGACCACTACAGCAGGATGATAACTGTATGTGCGTGAACCCACTACAGCAGGGATGATAACTGTACTGTACCGTGGACCACTACAACGGGATGATAACTGTACTGTACCGTGGACCACTGCAGCGGGATGATAACTGTACTGTACCGTGGACCACTACAACGGGATGATTACTGTACTGGCCTGCGTGGACCACTACAGCAGGATGATAACTGTGCTGTACCGTGGTTTTCAGTAGGATGATAACTGTGCTGTACCAAGTGGACCACTACAGCAGGATGATTGCTGTGCTGGCCACCGGACCCACTACAATGGGATGATTACTGTGCTGTACCGTGGACTACTACAGCAGGATGATAACTTTGTACTGTACCAAGTGGACCACCGGCAGGATGATGTGTACTGTACGTGGACGCCACGGCAGGATGATAACTGTACTGTACCGTGGACCACTACAGCAGGATGATAACTGTATACTTTGTACCGTGGTTCACTACAGCAGGATGATGCTGTACTGTACCGTGGACCACTACAGCAGGGATGATTACTGTACTGTACCGTGGACCGCTACAGCAGGATGGAGATTACTGTACTGTACCGTGGACCACTACAGCAGGATGATTACTGGCACTGCACCGTGGACCACACTACAGCGGGATGATAACACAACAACTGTACCGTGGACCACTACAGCAGGATGATTACTGGCACTTTGTTGGATTACACTACGGCGGAATGATAACTGTACTGTGCCGTGTGGGGACCACTGCGGCAGGATGAGTAACTGTGCTGTACCGTGGACCACTACAGCAGGATGATAACTGTGCTGGCCGTGGACCGCTGGCAGGATGATAGCTGTAGCGGATGATAACTGTACTGTACCATGGACCACTACAGCAGGATGATAACTGTACTGTACCGTGACCACTACAGGGATGATAATCAGCTGTACCGTGGACCACTACAGCAGGATGATAACTGTACTGTACCGTGACCACTACAGCAGGATGATAACTGCCTGTACCGTGGACCACTACAGCAGGATGATAACTGTACTGTACCGTGACCACTACAGCAGGATGATAACTGTACTGTACCGTGACCACTACAGCAGGATGATAATACTGTACCGTGGACCACTACAGCAGGATGATAACTGTACTGTACCGACCACTACAGCAGGATGATAACGTATGTACCGTGACCAACAGGATGATAACTACCGTACCGTGACCACTACAGCAGGATGATAACTGTACTGTACCGACCACTACAGCAGGATGATAACTGTACTGTACCGTGACCACTACAGCAGGATGATAACGTACTGTACCGTGACCACTACAGGATGATAACTGACTGTACCGTGGACCACTACAGCAGGATGATAATCAGCTGTACCGTGACCACTACAGCAGGATGATAACTGTACTGTACCGTGGACCACTACAGCAGGATGATAACTGTACCTACGGACCACTACAGCAGGATGATAACTGTACTGTACCGGACCACTACAGCAGGATGATAACTGTACTGTACCGTGACCACTACAGCAGATGATAACTGTACTGTACCGTGGACCACTACAGCAGGATGATAACTGTACTGTACCGTGACCACTACAGCAGGATGATAACTGTACTGTACCGTGGACCACTACAACAGGATGATAACTGTACGGACCACTACAGCAGGATGATAACTGTACTTACCGTGACACTCAGCAGGATGATAACTGTACCGTACCGTGGACCACTACAGCAGGATGATAACTGTACTGTACCGTGGACCACTACAGCAGGATGATAACCGTACTGTACCGTGGACCACTACAGCAGGATGATAACTGTACTGTACCGTGGACCTACAGCAGGATGATAACTGTACTGTACCGTGGACCACTACAGCAGGATAAACGTCGGACCACTACAGCAGGATAACTGTACCGTACCGTGGACCACTACAGCAGGATGATAACTGTACCTGTACCGTGACCACTACAGCAGGATGATAACTGTACTGTACCGTGGACCACTACAGCAGGATGATAACTGTACTGTACCGTGGACCACTACAGCAGGATGATTACTGTACTGTACCGTGGACCACCACAGCAGGATGATAACTGTACTGTACCGTGGACCACTACAGCAGGATGATAACTGTACTGTACCGTGGACCACTACAGCAGGATGATAACTGTACTGTACCGTGGACCACTACAGCAGGATGATAACTGTACTGTACCGTGGACCACTACAGGATGATAACTGTACTGTACCGTGACCACTACAGCAGGATGATAACTGTACTGTACCGTGGACCACTACAGCAGGATAACTGTACTGTACCGTGGACACTACAGCAGGATGATAACTGTGCGTGGCCACTACGCAGGATGATAACTGTATTCGTGGACCACTACAGCAGGATGATAACTGTACTGTACCGTGGACCACTACAGCAGGATGATAACTGTACTGTACCGTGGACCACTACAGCAGGATGATAACTGTACTGTACCGTGGACCACTACAGCAGGATGATAACTGTACTGTACCGTGGACCACTACAGCAGGATGATAACTGTACTGTACCGTGGACCACTAGCAGGATGATTCTGTACTGTGCCTTGGACCACTACAGCAGGATGATAACTGTACTGTACCGTGGACCACTACAGCAGGATGATAACTGCACTGTACCGTGGACCACTACAGCAGGATGATACTGTACTGTACCGTGGACCACTCAGCAGGATGAGAACCGCTGTACCGTGGACCACTACAGCAGGATGATGGCTGTACCG
>NW_024731675.1:3281739-3301937 GCF_018991925.1 Homarus americanus | reverse complement strand
AAAGATCATGTCAGTGGTGCCAGGTGATGGTCTAAAGCCACATTGAGATTCTGGGAGGAAGTTTTCCACTTCAGGAAGAAGTCTGTTTAGGACTCGGGCTCCTTCGGACAGCAGCGAGATCCCACAGTAGTTGCCACAGTCTGACCGGTCTCCCTTGTTCTTATAGATATTGATAATGGAGGCATCTTTAAGAGCTTGGGAGATTTCCTCCTTTTCCCATATATTCTCCAGGAGAGAGTGGAGACGGCAGGTTAGCAGAAGTTCTCCTGCTTTATACACCTCGGCTGGGATTCAATCAGGCTCTGAGGCTTTTTTATTTTTCATCTGTTTGATGGCAGTAGCCACCTCATCCAGGGGTGGAGGACAGCTGAGGTGGGTCAGCTCTAGATGCTGAGGGACCTGCTGGGTAGTCAGGACATCCACATCGGTGTTTCGGTTGAGCACCGAATGGTAGTGCTCTTTCCAGCGCTGAAGGTCTCCGGGACCTTCATCGTCTTTAATTAGGGAGTTACCTTCGGATGAGCGGCAGGGGTGGGGGGGGTCGCGCCATGAGTGATTGGCCCATAAAATGTTGTAGTAGAATTAAAACAATTGCACATCTTGTGCTGATCTGCAAGTTTTTGGGTTTCACATGCTTATTTTTAAACCAGTCGTTCTTTAGCTTGCGAAGTTCCCACTGGGCCGCCGCTTTCTTCTTGCGGAAGGTATCAGTTTTGGTCCGAGACTGAGTGTTGTTCTGAGGGTCAGTTAAGGCAGCACATTTATCTTCGACGAGTACATTGATTTCCAGGTCATTTTCGTCAAACTAATCCTGGTGTATTCTTTAGGTCTGGCCGAGGGTCTCTGCAGGTTTTTGTCTTAACACTGTTGACAATACCCCATTAGACACTGGGATTTGAGTTGTTTGTTGTCGGGTTGTTTATCAGCCCGTGTTCGAGCTGCTCTCTGAAAGCATTGCTACCGCAGGATCCTCCAGACGCTTAGTATTAAAACCTCTTCTAGAGTCTTGCTGCCTACGCCGTTTTGAGGCGACGTGAAGTGAGAACTTGGCTCTGACGAGCCGATGATCAGTGTCGCAGTGGTCGGAGCCACGCATGGCTCTGGTGATGAGGACATCTCAGCGATCTCTTTCTCTGACAATGATGTAGTCAATGAGATGCCAGTGTTTGGATCGTGGGTGTTGCCACGAACCCTTGAACTTGTCGACCTGCCTAAACAGGGTATTGGAAATAGTGATGTTGTGTGAAGCACACTTGCTGAGGAGGAGTAGGCCGCTGGGATTACTTAACACTGAGACTCTACCTTAACTAGATACCTTCACTTAACACTGAGACTCTACCTTAACTAGATACCTTCACTTAACACTGAGACTCTACCTTAACTAGATACCTTCACTTAACACTGAGACTCTGCCTTAACTAGATACCTTCACTTAACACTGAGACTCTACCTTAACTAGATACCTTCACTTAACACTGAGACTCTGCCTTAACTAGATACCTTCACTTAACACTGAGACTCTGCCTTAACTAGATACCTTCACTTAACACTGAGACTCTACCTTAACTAGATACCTTCACTTAACACTGAGACTCTACCTTAACTAGATACCTTCACTTAACACTGAGACTCTACCTTAACTAGATACCTTCACTGAACACCAGTTACTAGACAAAATTGCAATAGCTACATTAGTCGATCGTATTTGTTCTGTGTTCGTATAGTAAGTACACATCCCGTTCGTTCTTCTAGTTTAAATCCAAATCCAGATACTCAACGATTCATATCCTGAGGCAATATTATAACGAAAGACGTGAGAATATCCTAAACTAACTGATTTAAGTTAAAATTCAAGATTAGGTTAGGTTAGGTTAGGTTAGGTTAGGTTTGTTTGGTTTGGTTAGGTTAGGTTAGGTTAGGTTAGGTTAGGTTAGGTTTGTTAGGTTAGGTTAGGTTAGGTTAGGTTTGTTTGGTTAGATAAGGCTAGCAACTCCTTACCTCATTGACTTATGTGCCACTGTTCCCCCCCCCACACACACACCCAGACGGACACACACACACACACACACACACACACACACACACACACACTCTGTCTCTTGCGTGTGTGTGTTTGTGTGGCTTCACTTTGAATACAAGTTGTGCACATGAGGATTTGTATGTGTGGGTGTGTTGGTCTGTGTGTGTGTGTGTGTGTGTGTGTGTGTGTGCGTCTAAAACCACATTACCAATTCATTATATAAAGACAAAATTTGATATCGAAAAACCACATCACTGGGATTATCTCTCTCTCTCTCTCTCTCTCTCTCTCTCTGTTTACACTTCAATCATATGGCGCCAAGATAGATAGATAGATAGATAGATAGATAGATAGAGCGAGAGAGTGAGTGAGACTATGTAGAACTATGCTAAATGTTTATCTAGTTACTGTCCCGTAGACGTGGTTTGTTTTGGTGCTGTAGACATACAAGCATCTACCCACGTTCTCACTTAAGCCTTTCCCTTTAAAACGAAATAAAGTAATGACAAATACATTTATCTACTTATAAAAGTTTAAGTAGACGTTCGTTACTTAAATATATACTTTGGATATACATATAAACGTATACATAAATATTTTCTTTGGCATTTCTCCCTTTAAAACGGCATCAGAACAACGCGGCAACAGTCTTTCATTCAGTAAAGTCAGGCGGGGTTGGTTAGGTTAGGTTCCAAAATAAAGCCGGGTACAACATATCTATTGCTTCTCTACCTCCCACACACAGACAGACACACACACACATGTCCAGCAACAATGTGAATATCTACTTCCTTGTCTTTCGTTCACTTATGGAGGCTCGCCACTAAGGATAATGTTAAAATGAGGAAGAGGATGATGTAGTTTACTAGGTGTGTCAAGTTCAAGTTTATTTTCTCTAGCGAGTGAAAGAGGTGGAGATGTGACTGACCGCCCCAGGGTAGAAAGTTAGGGTGGCTCGTCTCTTCCTCACTCCGCCCGTGCCCATGACCTCTCCTACTGACCCCCATTGATATTCACCGGTACCAACACGCTGTAAATACGTGTGATGGGGTCCTCCTGTAGGGTGGCACGAGACGGCGGGGAGATTATGAAATATTACCGGTGTAGCTATGGGAGGTGGGGCGAGGTGTCGTGTTTATTTGAGTCCCTGTTGATAAATTCAGTGTCTGGGGCGGGGAGGTGAGGGAAAACGAGTCAGGTTCCCGTTCTTTGTGGCCAGGTAGAGGAAGACCAACCCAGTTCCTCGTAGCATCCCGGACTGGCCTCCCCAACCCTCCTCAATCCCGAGGTGTGATTGGTCAACTCAACCTGTCGCAGTTGGGATACCCCTACAGTGCTGGTCGTCACAGCTTAAGATGTGCTGTCTATTCTTTCTATTATGAGTTGATTATGAGTGAATGTGAGATGTAAAGGCACTAGATATATGCTTAATGTGATATAGATGCTGTGAGCGTCGTGGTAATTATCCTCAGTGGTGTACTTGTCAAGTTATGAGCTAATATTCAGTCCGTGGTGCATCCTCCAAGATGGCCGATCACGGTCATGTTTATATTCAGGTATGTACTCAACTACTCGTTTGCATGTTGTTGGTTGTGGCTCCCAGTACCATATATTATAAAAATAGTCCGGTATACGGTGAGATCCGGGGAGGAGAGGGCGGTGGAGGGCGGCATGGGGTGAGGTGGGCGGCCCAGGGCTGAGTTCATCAACATTGCAGCGGTGTCGTGCTAACAGGAAGCAACAAATGACTACACAGGAATTTTTCACGGTGGTTTAGAGCCAGGGATATAACACGGCCAGTGGGGAGGTGTGGCTTGACGACCTGTATAGGGGAGATCAATGAAGGACTTCCCCGCCGGGCTGTGTGAGGAAGGAGGGGCCTACCTTACCTGTCCTTACCTGCGGGTGTAGGAAGTAACTGTCTATACCCACTACTGTACACCTGTCTGCCCTAATACCCACCATAACTACACCATCTCACATTACACTACCATACACCTCACCTCTTACCAAGGCTTCGGTTTTAAATTGAAGGAAATGTATTAAAAGTTTGAGATGAAAAGAAACAAACTTATATAAATTGTACAAATATTTACTCGTTATTAATATATATAAATTAGTTTGTGAATTTGAGTCTTAGGAAAACAAATTGTTACACTACATCCACATAAACTGATTAAAAGAATAAATTGGTAATAAATTAAATTAGTGAATTTTAAAAAAGTAATGCAACAAACTCCAGGATTTTTAATTTTAATTGATGTTTAACCTGTGCTGAAATACACTGTTTTCTTGGATTTTATTATGCTATTTAAATACACTGACATTAAAACTTGTATAATCAGCTGAATTTAAATAAGTTACATAGAGGAAATAAGTACAGTACTGTATTTTAATGTTCATAGATTTGAATTCTTATTTTTTACCAATATTTTATTAGGATACAGTTTCCCATAATTCACTTCTACAGTCTACCACAAAAGATCATATTTATATCACATTAATATTTCAAATTAAATATAAATAAAGAAACTAAGAATTCAAATACATAAGGAATTCAAATTTATTTCTGTATTTGAATTTATGTGGACTTTAAACCCATTACTTATCATTATATATATAGACCTTGGTGATAAGTTGAATTGCTTATAGTGGAATTTTTATGCTATCACCTGAGGATTAGCCCCCCTCCCCCTGAAGCTTATTTCACGGGATGGTTAGGTTAGGTTATCAATAGGTTAGGTAGGTTAACTTTGCAATAAGTTAGATTAAGTTAGTTTAAGTTGCAATAAATTAGGTTAGGTTAGTAATGGGTTAATTTAGTAACAGGTTAGGTTAAGTTTTGCAATAGGTTAGGTGAAATTAGCTGGGGTGGTGGGGAGCTTGGTTAGGTTAGGTTAAGGTTAGGTTATGTTAAGTTAAGGTTAGGTTAAGTAAGCAATATGTAATTAATATTAAAGTGAAATAAGCTGGGAGGGTAATATTCAGGTGATCCTAGATTAATTTATGAGGACCCAGCTTATCTCAGCTTAACTCAAATAAGCAAAGCTTAGAAATTTTTTTAAGTATGGCACTTCACTGATTGTGCATTTAATCCTGTACAGTTTAATGGATGTTGTGTACGTTTATAGTGTCATGTATGTGTAAAATGTTGTGTATGTTTAGTGTCATGTACGTTTATAGTGTCATGAATGTGTAAAATGTTGTGTATGTTTAGTGTCATGTACGTTTATAGTGTCATGTATGTGTAAAATGTTGTGTATGTTTAGTGTCATGTACGTTTACAGTGTCATGTACGTTTATAGTCAATCATTACAGTAAACCAGGTAATTATACATAGATACACAGGCATACTGCACTCACTCCCTCATATGTGACTTTAAAACAATCGCCAGAGATGATTAGATCAGCGATAAATCGAATACCGGTAGTCGATGTCGTACAGGAAATGAGATAAATGAACCTCCGAGCACCACGATTTTTTTAATTAATTTTTAAGAATCTTTGTTGTTGTTTTGTGGGGTTTTTTTTTTTATTAATTTTTATTCCGGGAAATTAATTATCTCACTTTATGCCCCAACACCTGATTATAGTTGTTGAGTTGATTAAATGTTTTGAATGATTGTGGAAGGTTAGGTTAGTTAGGTTAGGTTAGTTTAGTTTAGTTTAGTTTAGTTTAGTTTAGTTTAGTTTAGTTTAGTTTAGGTTAGGTTAGGTTAGGTTAATGTGTTTTTTTATTTTACCATTGGATATCCAGGAAGGAAATGAGGGAGGGGGGGGGGTCATGAGTTTGTGTATTGGCAAGTGGGTCATTACCATCCTGTGCTTAATCCCTTGAGTATGATGACTTGGTTAATCCATTGTGTATGATAATGATATATGCAGGGGATTAAGTCATTGTAACCAAGGGGGTTAAGTCATCATACTCAAGGTGTTTGAGCAGGACTGGAGCACAGGAATCTATTTACCTTTTCACACCTTCGATAAATATTGTTAAACACTCTAACCTAACCTAACCTCACCTAATCTAATCCCAAATAGTGTTAGGGTGGTTAATCTTCAGGTGAAATAAGGTAGGGGTTGGTGTAGCGTCGTGTAGAATCACCATAAATTTGGGGTTTTGTTGAAAAATTACGAGTGTTTTGTCAATCAAATTCTCTCGCAAGGGATCGGTGCGTGGATTCTGGCACTGTACGTGAATAACAAACCGACTCTTTCCTCTATACCTTCACGCAGAAAAGGAAACAGGAGAACGGTAATATTTCTCTGGTATGGGGGCCTATGAGACACCTTACACAGGACGTAAACCAACTCGGATGCGATTTATGATTTTTACTCACTCCTCCGTTAATACCACATTTACAACTTATTGACAAACGTGAATTGGTGTTTTTTTTAGACGATGTACAATCACACGCGTTATGATATTGTGCCGTACACTTGTCACTACTGTACATAACACAGCCCTGGTGAAGTACAATAAATTACCTCATAAAATAGAAAATGTTAAAAAAAAAAGATTCAAAATAATTCACATATATAAGGTAAAAATTCTAAACTTTATACCGGTATATATATTTGTAAATTAGCGACTTTAGATTCTAATTAATTTACACACAAGAGGATAATATATTAGTTTATATATACCCGGTACAGTATATATACATTGTAAAGGTTATCTAGATTCAACTTGCAATAATTCACACTTATTAGGTAATTGTTTAAGTTACAGTATACTTTATCAGTTTGAGTTGATTTATTGCAACTGGTTTATTTATTGTCATAGTATCTGAATTGAAGGTAAAATTTTAGGTTAAGTAATAGGTTGCCATTAAATTTTGTCATGTCAAGAAAGGTGTTGCCATAAATTTTTTGTTATGTCGTATGGTATATGCTCGGACGCGATTTGGTAAATATTCGTTTATTCGCTGTGGCTCCATTTTGTTATGAGAATTCAACTTCCAAATCGCTGTCGAATCCTAACCTAACCTAACCCTAACTTCTATCAACTCTGAATTACTAACCTTACCTAACCTAAACTACCGTAACCTAAAATCTTGCCGCAGTCAATAACCAAATAAAAACCTGGAATTTTTACTGATCTAGTGGGAGCGAAGAAGAAAACAAGTTATACCCGAGTCTATACCTGATTAATATGCCGTTGGTTATTCTTGACGTGAAATAACCTGGGGTGTCTAATCTTCACGTGTAATAACCTGGGATGGTTAATCTTCAGGTGATTTCAAAATTTATGTAGATATTCTGGAATTGAATTTGTTCTAAAAATTATTATATTGTTATCGGTAACGTGGACTGTGTATAGTACAGGTAGCCAGCATTGCATATAATCAATGACACCTGTACTGTAATTATTTGAGTAAATTTTGATTAATGATTTGTGTTTTTTTTTAGAATAAATTTTTGTTGAGAGTAATTGACTGTTATTTGGGAGTGGGTGATTTATTTTATTAATTTATTGTTATATATTTTTTTACTGGGAAATTAGTTTTACACAGCCAGGATACAATACTGTGTAATTATGGTACTGTACAAAGAATAGATCATAATTATTATTTCTTTTCTTTCATTTGTATTATTTTTCATTATTAATTATTCGTCGTCCTCAAAATATTATGACATACATAGCTCAGTGAGAAATAGTGTGTGTGGGAGGTCTAGGTCACTATCTAGCTAAACAGACACCTTCGAAAATACACGACTAGGAATTTATTTATTTATTTAAGTACGTATTTCATTATCACTCCACTTTCATTATTTTTGTATTCTTGGGATAGATATTGATATTGAAACAGTTTATTGAGACAGAAAATAGTTTGAAAGAGTTTCAGCTTAATATGGTACATTAGAGAATGGTACAGTATTGGTGTATATAATATATTGGCAGTACAGTATAATACAGTTCAGTATTTTTAACATTGAGATGACAGTACAGTATATATTGTAATTTAGCTTAATTATAGTACATTACAGTGTTTTAATTGTGTAAAATATGAATGCGGTAGTGTAAATAGAGTTTTGGTTAATAACTTTAATTTTAACTTATAAATTGCCAAAGTTTAAGGTATTTTAACACACTCACACAGAGCACATGCTATTATTTGGCCATTGTATAATATTAGATGAAAAAATACATTTGCTGATCTATAACCAACGAATATTTTTGAAGAATAATGAAAGAGTCCCAAGAAATATTAGTATTGTAAGTGTAAAGTGATTAGTAGATATGAATGTAATTAAAAGACTAATTTTGAGGTACTGGAGGAATTAAGTAAAATACAGTACAGTATAAGTATATGTTAATTAGACTCAGTTGGGCCCTTCAAATTATATATTTTTTGGCATAAAGGAAGGTTTTAAGTTACACACACACACACACACACAGACACACACACACACACACACGAATGGGACTACTCATCAGGTGAAATAAACAAGGAGGGATAATCTTCAGGTGATCCTCAATGCTTTAACCAAACAAAAAACAAATACAGTTCTTGTTTTGTTTTATTTAGTAAATGATTAATATTATTTTCTGTTTATTTACATTTAATTTTATATTTTTGTGTTTATAAATGTTCACATATTAGCTATACTCATTGTGTTTGGCCATATTGGAATCATGGGCATATACACAAGGGCTCTCTTACACCACTGAATTACCCTGATCTACCCTTGTTAACTTAGCACCAATTAGGAGGCATTTAAATCACTTTGAGTTCTTTCAGTGATATGGTAGCGTGTGTGTGTGGTGTCATTCTGATAGTAAAGGCAGGTAGTAAGATGTGTTGAGAATGATTTAGCATGTATAGTAGAGTATTTATAGAGGTGATGCAGGTATACAGTTTAGCATGTATATAAATATTGTAGGTATGCAGTTCAGTATGTGTATAAATAATTCAGGTATACAATGTACCTAGACAGTACAGGTATACAAACAATGATAAACAGTCAATTATGTGTGTGTGTTTTAGCCAATTAAGTGAGGATCTGGGTCAAAGTTGGTGACCTTGGGTGATTGGTGACCTTAGGTGATTGGTGACCTTGGGTGATTGGTGACCTAGGGTGATTGGTGACCTTGGGTGATTGGTGACCTTGGTTGAGTGGTGACCTTGGGTGAGTGGTGACCTTGGTTGAGTGGTGACCTTAGGTGATTGGTGACCTTGATGCTTGGAAAGGTCACCTACCATTTGGTCATGGTATTTTTTTAGTGTACACACGCACACATACATACACCCACTCACACACACCAGGGAATGAGGTCTTGTTAAAGGTGGATTTATTTATTTATTTATTTTTTTTTTTTTGTATTTAAAGGTTTTGGTTGGGTTTGGTTAGGTTAGATTAGGGAAGGTTTTGGTTAGGTTAAGTTTTGGTTAGGTTAGATTAGGGAAGGTTTTGGTTAGGTAAGATTTGGGTTAGGTTAAGTTCGGTTAGGTTAGATTAGGGAAGGTTTTGGTTAGGTTAGATTAGGGTTAGGTTAAGTTCGGTTAGGGTTAGATTAGGAAGGTTTTGGTTAGGTAAGATGGTGGGTTGAAGTTCGGTTCGGTTAGATTAGGGAAGGTTTTGGTTAGGTTGTTTTGTTAGGTTAGATTAGGAAGGTTTGGTTAGGTTAAGTTTTGGTTAGGTTAGATTAGGAAGGTTTTGGTAGGTAAGATTTGGGTTAGGTTAGATTAGGGAAGGTTTTGGTTAGGTAAGATTTGGGTTGGGTTAAGTTCGGTTAGGTTAGATTAGGGAGGTTTTGGTTAGGTTAAGTTTGGTTAGGGTTAGATTAGGAAGGTTTTGGTTAGGTTAAGTTCGGTTAGGGTTAGATTAGGGAAGGTTTTGGTAGTCAAGTTTTGGTTGGGTTAGATTAGGGAAGTTTTGGTTAGGTAAGATTTGGGTTAAGTTCGGTTAGGGTTAGATTAGGGAAGGTTGTTGGAAGTGTTTTGGTTGGGTTAGATTAGGTTAAGTTTTGGTAGGTTAAGTTCGGTTAGGTTAAGTTCGGTTAGGTTAGGTAAGGTGACAGGATATACTAGGTGTTAATCTTGACTGGTCGGTTAGTGTCCGTTGTGGTGTTTCCTGCCATTATTATTCTTGTTTCTCCAGGGCTGAGACATGGAGGGGTTCTCTCTCTCTCTCTCTCTCTCTCTTTCTCTCTCTCTGTCAAGCTTTTTGGGTTAATTTCCAGGTGAAATAAGCTTTGGGGCTAATCTAGAGGTGAAATAAGCTTGGTGGTGGTAGTGGTTCAACAGGTGGTGGTGGTGCAACAGGTGGTGGTAGTGGTGCAACAGGTGGTGGTAGTGGTGCAACAGGTGATGGTAGTGGTTCAACAGGTGGTGGTGGTAGTGGTTCAACAGGTGGTAGTGGTTCAACAGGTGTGTAGTGGTTCAACAGGTGGTAGTGGTTCAACAGGTGGTGGTAGTGGTTCAACAGGTGGTGGTAGTGGTGCAACAGGTGGTGGTAGTGGTTCAACAGGTGGTGGTAGTGGTTCAACAGGTGGTGGTGGTAGTGGTTCAACAGGTGGTGGTGGTAGTGGTACAACAGGTAGTGGTGGTGGTTCAACAGGTGGCGGTAGTGGTTCAACAGGTGGTGGTAGTGGTTCAACAGGTGGTGGTAGTGGTGCAACAGGTGGTGGTAGTGGTTCAACAGGTAGTGGTAGTGGTTCAACAGGTGGTGGTAGTGGTTCAACAGGTGGTGGTAGTGGTTCAACAGGTGGTGGTAGTGGTTCAACAGGTAGTGGTAGTGGTTCAACAGGTGGTGGTAGTGGTGCAACAGGTGGGTAGTGGTTTCAACAGGTGGTGGTGGTGGTAGTGGTTCAACAGGTGGTGGTAGTGGTTCAACAGGTGGTGGTAGTGGTTCAACAGGTGGTGGTAGTGGTGCAACAGATGGTGGTAGTGGTTCAACAGGTGGTGGTGTGGTCAACATGGTGGTAGTGGTTCAACAGGTGATGGTAGTGGTTCAACAGGTTGTGGTAGTGGTTCAACAGGTGGTTGTGGTAGTGGTTCAACAGGTGGTGGTAGTGGTGGTTCAACAGGTGGTGGTAGTGGTGCAACAGATGGTGGCTCAACAGGTGATGGTAGTGGTGCAACAGGTGGTGGTAGTGGTGCAACAGATGGTGGCTCAACAGGTGATGGTAGTGGTTCAACAGGTGGTGGTAGTGGTGCAACAGATGGTGGCTCAACAGGTGATGGTAGTGGTGCAACAGATGGTGGCTCAACAGGTGATGGTAGTGGTGCAACAGGTGGTGGTAGTGGTGCAAACAGATGGTGGCTCAACAGGTGGGAGGCTTAGCATGGGAAATTGAGCAGGCTCTTGTTTACCCTAGAGCCAGCTGGGTTACCCTCTCTCTGCCTGTCTCTCTCACACACACACAAACACACACACACAGCAAATTAAAACAGCCCAGAATAATTCACAAACTGTGTGTCAAATGACTGTCCCATAAATCCCACTTAATCCGGTTAATCCAAGTTAATCCTAGAAAGCCTGTCTTGTAATCCATTAGATCACCTGAACATTAGACACCCTAGTGGATAAATGGGTAGATAGATAGATATTGGGTTAGGTTATGTGGATAGGTTGGGGTGGTTAATCTTCAGGTATTGCAGTTTTCCTGTTGGCGTTACTGTTATTTTTACCATATCATTGATTGTTATTGATATTGTTATTACTATTATTATTATTATTATTATTATTATTATTATTATTGGAATTGTTGTTATTTTTACTGTTGTTATAATTATTGTTATTATTGTTGTTGTTGTTATTATTATTATTATTATTATTATTATTATTATTATTATTATTGAGTTGTTGTTATTGTTATTTATTATTATTATTATTATTATTATTGGAATTGTTGTTGCTGGTATAATTATTATTGTTATTGTTGTTATTTTTTCTGTTGTTATAATTATTGTTGTTATTGTTATTATTATTGTTGTTGTTATTATTATTAGTATTATTATTATCATCATTCTTATTATTACTGTTGTTAGTATTATTATTAGTAGTAGTATCGTCATCAGCTTCGTGTTAGAACATCCGATAATCCTTGACACCAAGAATTTATTCAAGGAAAGATAAACCTTTACCAGCTGCGAGGGGGTGTGTGTGTGTTAGGGCGGGGCTGTGGAACAATTGGCAGATAAGAGATTAATAAAGTGTATGTGTGTGTGTGTGTGTGGGAGGTAGGTCCATGTGTGTATGTATGTGTGTGTGTGTGTGGGAGGTAGTTCCATGTGTGTATGTATGTGTGTGTGTGTGTGTGTGGGGAGGTAGTTCTATGTGTGTATGTATGTGTGTGTGTGTGTGGGTGTGTGTGTGTGTGTGTGGGAGGTGGTCCATGTGTGTATGTATGTGTGTGTGTGGGAGGTAGGTCCATGTGTGTGTGTGGGGAGGTAGGTCCATGTGTATGTATGTGTGTGTGTGTGTGGGAGGTAGTTCCATGTGTGTATGTATATGTGTGTGTGTGTGTGTGGGAGGTAGTTCATGTGTGTATGTATGTGTGTGTGTGTGTGTGGGTGTGTGTGTGTGTGTGGGAGGTAGGTCCATGTGTGTATGTATGTGTGTGTGGGAGGTAGGTCCATGTGTGTGTGTGGGAGGTAGGTCCATGTGTGTATGTATGTGTGTGTGTGTGGGAGGTAGTTCCATGTGTGTATGTATGTGTGTGTGAGGTAGGTTCCATGTGTGTGTGTGGGAGGTAGTTCTATGTGTGTATGTATGTGTGTGTGTGTGTGTGTGTGTGTGTGGGAGGTAGTTCCATGTGTGTGTGTGTGGGAGGTAGTTCATGTGTGTATGTATGTGTGCGTGTGTGTGTGTGTGTATGAGTGATAATATCAAGGGTCAAGATACCGTGTGTACAATGTGTTTAGGTTGGGTTAGGTTAGGTTGGGTTGGGCTGGGCTGGGTTAGGCTGGGCTGGGTTGGGTTAGGCTGGGCTGTGCTGGGTTAGGGGCTGGGCTGGGCGGGGCTGGGCTGGGCTGGGTTGGGGTTGGGCTAGGGGTTGGGCTGGGCTAGGCTGGGCTGGAGGCTGTGGGCTGGGCCAGGCTGCTGGGCTGGGCTAGGTTGGGCTGGGCTGGGTTAGGGGTTGGGTTGGGCTGGGCTGGGCTAGGCTGGGCTGGGCTAGGCTGGGCTAGGCTGGGTTAGGCTGGGCTGGGCTGGGTTGGGCTGGGCTGGGCTAGGTTGGGCTGGGTTGGCTGGGTTGAGGGCTAGGGTTGGCTGGGCTGGGCTAGGCTGGGCTGGGTTAGGTTGGGTTGGGCTAGGGTTGGGCTAGGGCTGGGCTTGCTAGGGTTGGCCAGGTTGGCTGGGTTAGGTTAGGCTGCTTAGGTTGCTAGGTTAGGTTAGGCTGGGCTAGGTTAGGTTAGGCTGGGCTGGGTTGGGTTGGGCTGGGCTGGGCTGGGTTAGGTTAGGTACAGTTGGGCTGGGCTGGGCTGGGTTGGGCTAGGGTTGGGTTGGGTTAGGTTGGGCTGGGTTAGGTTAGGTTGGGTTAGGGTTGCTAGGTTAGGTTACAGATTCTCAAGGGTCCTCACGCTCACTTAACCCCTGTGACTGGGGACGGATGGATGGGGGGTGGATAGATAGATGGCCAGGTGGATAGATGGATGGCTAGGTGGATGGATGGATGGGTGGATAGATAGATGGCCAGGTGGATAGATGGATGGCTAGGTGGATGGGTGGATAGATAGATGGCTAGGTGGATAGATAGATGGCTAGGTGGATAGATGGATGGCTAGGTGGATGGGTGGATAGATAGATGGCTAGGTGGATGGATGGATGGGTGGATAGATAGATGGCCAGGTGGATAGATGGATGGCTAGGTGGATGGGTGAATGGATAGAAGGTAAGACTCTAGTGTGAATATGGTGATAGTGGTGGTAGAGCAGATGGTGGTGGTGGTAGTATAGCGGGTGGTGATAGTGATGGTAGTATAGCGGGTGGTGGTAGTGGTGGTAGTATAGCGGGTGGTGATAGTGGTGGTAGTATAGCGGGTGGTGATAGTGGTGGTAGTATAGCGGGTGTGGTGATAGTGGTGGTAGTATAGCGGGTGGTAGTATAGCGGTGGTGATAGTGGTGGTAGTATAGCGGGTGGTGATAGTGGTGGTAGTATAGCGGGTGGTGATAGTGGTGGTAGTATAGCGGGGGTGATAGTGGTGGGTAGTATAGCGGTGGTGATAGTGATGGTAGTATAGCGGTGGTGATAGTGGTGGTAGCATAGTGGGGGGTGATAGTGGTGGTAGATAGCGGGTGGTGATAGTGGTGGTAGTATAGCGGGTGGTGATAGTGGTGGTAGTATAGCGGGTGGTGATAGTGGTGGTAGTATAGCGGTGGTGATATGGTGGTAGTATAGTGGGTGATAGTGGTGGAGTATAGCGGGTGGTGATAGTGGTGGTAGTATAGTGGTGGTGATAGTGGTGGTAGTATAGCGGTGGTGATAGTGGTAGTATAGTGGGGGGGTGATAGTGATGGTAGTATAGCGGGTGGTGATAGTGGTGGTAGTATAGCGGGTGGTGATAGTGGTGGTAGTATAGCGGGTGGTGATGCGGTGGCAGTATAGCGGGTGGTGATAGTGGTGGTAGTATAGCGGGTGGTGGTAGGATGGTAGATAAGCGGGTGGTGATAGTGGTGGTAGTATAGCGGGTGGTGATAGTGGTGGTAGTATAGTGGGGGTGATAGTGATGGTAGCACAGCGGTGGTGATAGTGGTGGTAGTATAGCGGGTGGTGATAGTGGTGGTAGTATAGCTGGGTGATAGTGGTGGTAGTATAGCGGGTGATAGTGGTGGTAGTATAGCGGGTGGTGATAGTGGTGGTATAGTGGGTGTGATAGTGATGGTAGTATAGCGGGTGGTGATAGTGGTGGTAGTATAGCGGGTGGTGATAGTGTGTAGTATAGTGGGGGTGATAGTGATGGTAGTATAGCGGTGGTGATAGTGGTGGTAGTATAGGCGGGTGGTAGTGATGGTAGTATAGCGGGTGGGTGATAGTGGTGGTAGTATAGCGGGTGGTGATAGTGGTGGTAGTATAGTGGGGTGATAGTGATGGTAGTATAGCGGTGGGTGATAGTGGCGGTAGTATAGTGGGTGGTGATAGTGGTGTAGTATAGCGGGTGGTATAGTGGTGGTAGCATAGTGGTGGTGATAGTGGTGGTAGTATAGCGGTAGGTGATAGTGGTGGTAGTATAGCGGTGGTGATAGTGGTGGTAGTATAGCGGGTGGTGATAGTGGTGGTAGCATAGCGGTGGGTGATAGTGGTGGTGTGTGAAGTGGGTGGTGGTAGTGGCGGCAGAGCAGATGATGGTGGTGGATAGTGGTGGTAGTATAGCGGTGGTGATAGTGGTGGTAGTATAGGGGTGGTGATAGTGGTGGTAGTGAGAGGGTGGTGATAGTGTGTAGCATAGTGGGTGATAGTGGTGGCGTGGTAGCATAGCGGGTGGTGATAGTGGTGGTAGTATAGCGGGTGGTGATAGTGGTGGTAGTGTAGCGGGTGGTGATAGTGGTGGTAGTATAGCGGGTGGTGATAGTGGTGGTAGTATATGGTGGTGGTAGTATAGCGGTGGTGGATAGTGTGTAGTATAGCGGGTGGTGATATGGTGGTAGTATAGCGGTGGTGATAGTGGTGGGTAGTATAGCGGGTGGTGATAGTGGTGGTAGTATAGCGGGTGGTGATAGTGGTAGTATAGCGGTGGTGGGTGATGCAGTGCGTAGTATAGTGGGTGGTGATAGTGGTGGTGTATAGTGGGTGGTTATAGTGGTGGTAGTATAGCGGTGTGATAGTGGTGGTAGTATGCGGGTGGTGATAGTGGTGGTATAGAGCGGGTGGTGGATATGGTAGTATAGTGGTGGTGATAGTGGTGGTAGTATAGCGGGTGGTGATAGTGGTGGTATAGCGGGTGGTGATAGTCGTGGTAGTATAGCGGGTGGTGATAGTGGTAGAGCAGATGGTGGTGGTGATAGTGGGTAGTATATGGTGGTGATAGTGGTGGTAGTGGCATGGGTGGTGATAGTGGTGGTAGTATAGCGGGTGGTGATAGTGGTGGTAGTATGCGGTGGTGATAGTGGTGGTAGTGTAGCGGTGGTGGTAGTGGTGGTAGAGCAGGATGGTGGTGGTGATAGTGGTGGTGGTATAGCGGGTGGTGATAGTGGTGGTGGTATATGGTGGTGATAGTGGTGGTAGTGTAGGGGGTGATGGTGGTGGTAGTATGGGGTGCTTGGTAGTGGTGGTAGTGGTGGTAGTATAGCGGGTGGTATTTGGTGGTAGTTGGGGTGGGATGGTGGTGGTGGTGTAGCGGTGGTGATGGTTGTGGTGGTATGTGGGTGGTGATAGTGGTGGTAGTATAGTGGTGGTGATAGTGGTGGTAGTATGGCGGTGGTGATAGTGGTGGTAGTATGGCGGATGGTGATGGTGGTGGTAGCAAGGGTGGCGAGTGAAGTGGGTGTTTAAGGCACACTTATGGTTGAAGAATGAAGGTCACAGGTGGGATTGGTCACGTAACAGAGGTGTGTGTGTGTGTGTGTGTGTGTGTGTGTCTGTCTGGTCTGTCTGTGGATGTGTGGGGAGGGGTGTGTGGGTGTGTGTGTGTGTGTTCTGTCTGTTGTGGATGGGGGTGGGTGTGTAAATATTTATAATAATAATAATAATATATATATATATTAATAATAATAATTAACGGTTTATTGAAAGTTCTGCAGCCCGAAGGCTGAAAATATACATGGACATAAATGACTTATTACATACATTGGTTGTTTAACAAAAGCCTTCATTAGAGAAGGTAAAGGAACATACAGTGAACATACAGATTAATGTGTAGGTGTTGAACAGCAAACACGTAGTGTAGTAGTAACTTCCTGATGGTGTAAGGAGGGAACTGACGTGGTGTAGTAACCTCACAGGTGGTGTTATAAGGGGCCTGACGGTGTAGTAATTCCCTCACAGATGGTGTTATGAGGGACCTGACGTGGTGTAGTAATTCCTCCCAGATGGTGTAAGGAGGGACCTGACGTGTGTAGTAATTCCTCACAGGTGGTGTTATAAGGGGCCTGACGTGGTGTAGTGTCTCACAGGTGGTGTTATGAGGGGCCTGACGTGGGAGTAGTAGTTCCTCCCAGATGGTGTTAGGAGGGACCTGATGGTGTAGTAGTTCCCTCACAGGTGGTGTATGAGGGGCCTGACGTGTAGTAGTTCCCTCACAGGTGGTGTTATGAGGGGCCTGTGACGTGGTAGTGTAGTTCCCTCACAGGTGGTGTTATGAGGACCTGACGTGAGGTAGTTCCTCACAGGTGGTGTTATGAGGGGCTTGACGTGGAGTAGTAGCCTCTACAGGTGGTGTTATGAGGGACCTGACGTGGAGTAGTAGTTCCCACAGGTGGTGCTATAGGGCCCGACGTGGTAGGTAATTCCCCACAGGTGTGTTATGAGGACCTGACGGGAGTAGTAGTTCCTTCACAGGTGGTGTTATGAGGGGCCTGACGTGGAGTAGTATCCCTCACAGGTGTTATGAGGGCTTGGACGTGGAGTAGTAGTTCTCACAGGTGGTGTTATGAGGACCTGGACGTGGGTAGTAGTTCCCTCACAGGTGGTGTTGTATATGGACCTGACGTGGAGTAGTAGTTCTTCACAGATGGTGTTATGAGGGACCTGACGTGGAGTAGTAGTTTCTCACAGGTGGTGTTATGAGGGGCCTGACGTGGAGTAGTAGTTCCTCACAGGTGGTGTTATGAGGGCCTCACGGGAGTAGTAGTTCCTCACAGGTGGTGTTATAAGGACCTGACGTGGAGTAGTAGCTCCCACAGATGGTGTTATGAGGGACCTGACGTGAGTAGTAGTTCTCACAGGTGGTGTTATGAGGGGCTGACGTGGGAGTAGTAGTTCCCCACAGATGGTGTTATGAGGGGCTTGACGTGGAGTAGTAGTTCCCTCACAGGTGGTGTTATGAGGACCTGACGTGGAGTAGTAGCCCTCACAGGTGGTGTTATGAGGACCTGACGTGGAGTAGTAGTTCCCACAGATGGTGTTATGAGGGACCTGGACGTGGAGTAGTAGTTCTCACAGGTGGTGTTATGAGGGGCTCGACGTGGAGTAGTAGTTCTCACAGATGGTGTTATAAGGTCTGACGTGATAGTAGTTCCTCAGGTGTGTGTTATGAGGACCTGACGTGAGTAGTAGTTCCTCACAGGTGGTGTTATGAGGGGCCTCACGTGGAGTAGTAGTTCCCTCACAGGTGGGTGTTATGAGGACCTGACGTGGAGTAGTAGTTCCCCACAGGTGGTGTTATGAGGGACCTGACGTGGAGTAGTAGTTCCCTCACAGGTGGTGTTATAAGGACCTGACGTGGAGTAGTAGTTCCTCACAGATGGGTTATGAGGGACCTGACGTGGAGTAGTAGTTCCCCACAGGTGGTGTTGAGGCCTGACGTGAGTAGTAGTTCCCTCACAGGTGGTGTTATGAGGGGCCTGACGTGAGTAGTAGCTCCTCACAGGTGGTGTTAAGGAGGGACCTGACGTGGAGTAGTAGTTCCTCACAGGTGGTGTTATGAGGGGCCTGACGTGGAGTAGTAGTTCCCCACAGATGGTGTTGGAGAGGGCCTGACGTGGAGTAGTAGTTCCCTCACAGGTGGTGTTATGAGGACCTGACGTGGAGTAGTAGTAGTTCCTCACAGATGGTGTTATGAGGACCTGACGTGGAGTAGTAGTCTCACAGATGGTGTTATGAGGGACCTGATGAGTAGTAGTTCCCTCACAGGTGGTGTTATGAGGGGCCTGACGTGGGAGTAGTAGTCTCACAGGTGGTGTTATGAGGACCTGACGTGGAGTAGTAGCTCCTCACAGGTGGTGTTATGAGGGGCCTGACATAGTAGTTCCTCACAGGTGGTGTTATGAGGGGCCTGACGTGGAGTAGTAGTTCCTCACAGGTGGTGTTATGAGGGGCCTGACGTGGTGTAGTAGTTCCCACAGGTGGTGTTATGAGGGCTTGACGTGGAGTAGTAGTTCTCACAGGTGGTGTTATGAGGGGCCTCACGTGGAGTAGTATTTCCTCACAGGTGGTGTTATGAGGGACCGACGTGGAGTAGTAGTTCTCCACAGATGGTGTGTAGTGGAGGGCCTGACGTGGAGTAGTAGTTCCTCACAGGTGGTGTTATGAGGGGCCTGACGTGGAGTAGTAGTTCCCCACAGGTGGTGTTATGAGGGGCTTGACGTGGAGTAGTAGCTCCTCACAGTGGTGTTATGAGGGGCCTGATGGAGTAGTAGTTCCCCACAGGTGGTAAGCATAGGGCCTGACGTGGAGTAGTAGTTCTCACAGGTGGTGTTATGAGGCTTGACGTGGAGTAGTAGTTCCTCACAGGTGGTGTTATGAGGGCCTGACGTGGAGTAGTAGTTCTCACAGGTGGTGTGTATGAGGGCCTGACGTGGAGTAGTAGTTCTCACAGGTGTGTTATGAGGGCTCACGTGGTGTAGTAACTCTCTACAGGTGGTAAGCAGGGACCTGACGTGGAGTAGTAGTTCCCTCAGGTGGTGTTAAGTGAGGACCTGACGTGAGTAGTAGTTCCCTCACAGGTGGTGTTATGAGGGCCTGACGTGGAGTAGTAGTTCCCTCACAGATGGTGTTATGAGGGGCCTGACGTGGAGTAGTAGCTTCTCACAGGTGGTGCTATGAGGGGCCTGACGTGGAGTAGTAGTTCTTCACAGGTGGTGCTGGAGGGGCCTGACGGAGTAGTAGTTCCCCACAGATGGTGTTATGAGGGCCTGACGTGGAGTAGTAACTCTCTGCAGGTGTGTTATGAGGGGTTCACGTGGTGTAGTAATTCTCTCAGATGGGGTGTTGTGAGGGGCCCACGTGGAGTAGTAGTTCTCACAGATGGTGTTATGAGGGGCTTGACGTGGAGTAGTAAATTCTCACAGGTGGTGTTATGAGGGGCCTGACGTGGAGTAGTAGTTCTCACAGGTGGTGTTATGTGTGCCTGACGGGAGTAGTAGTTCTCACAGGTGGTATGGGGGCCACGGTAGTACTCTCACAGATGGTGTTATGAGGGGCTCACGTGGGAGTAGTAGGTTCTCACAGATGGTGTTGGGGCTTGATGTGGAGTAGCAATTCCCACAGGTGGTGTTATGAGGGGCCTGACGTGGAGTAGTAGTCTGACAGGTGTTATGAGAGCAATACGCAACTTGGAACGAAGCAATACCG